>NC_056731.1:1447618788-1447651288 GCF_019279795.1 Protopterus annectens | reverse complement strand
CAATATGACCTTGCCAGCTCTGCAAAAATACTGTTTGTGTGTGCCATTTTTCATAACACTATACTTTGAAAACAGCTGCAGCAGGGCACTCCAGTAAGGCAGTGACACAAATGAGGGGTCAGTTGAGGGACTAGTAGCAGGGAATGATCATGCCAGTCAGAGGTGGGCACAGTATGCCATGGTGGTGGCTAAGAGGTAGTGAATTGCATATACACTCACCACTTAATTAACATAAGAGCTAAGCAGATACAAACCATAACACGGATGCCTACAAACAAACCAGAAAACCAGATTTTGCTTACCCATGCAATGGCTGGCTACAGTGAGTTTGTTTGTGTCTTTTGGCTTTTCCCAGTTAGGGGTCGCCACAGCGGAACTCCGGTCCGCTAATGATTGGCAGTTTATTTTTACGTACCGGCTTGCTAGGCCTGACACACAACCTTCAACGAAGGTACGCCCATTCACGCATGTCTCCATGCAGAAGACGCTCTAGCTGAGAATAGAACCGGACAGCGTCTTACTGTGAGGCGACAACGCTACAGCAGCACCACCACCGCGGGATGAGTACCAGACATATTCAAACCCAGGCTAAGACATTTTTCAAAGCAGTAGCAATAATGTGTGATCAACTTGAAGAAATAGTGCAATACATAAACAGAAGTAAGGAGGAAGTAAAAATCAATGGCACCTGTACAGGAAAACCATAACAATAACTGATATTGAGCAAATGCAGACAGCAATGACAAAGCATTCAAACAAAAACAAACTGTTGGTTCACTATACATTTCATGGCCACTCTGTGCATCAAGCATAATAAGTCCAAGTTGAATAACCTCACAAGAGTTAAGGTAATCTTAGCATCATCTGCACAGATGGTGAGCAGGATTGCTATGTAACTAAAAGTAATCTTTGCCTAAATTATGCATTGCCTGCTCACTGTGTGCATCAAATATAGGCAGGCTAAGTGAGAGTCTCCTCTAGAAGGCAGGGCACACTCAATATCATCTGCACAAGTAGGCGAGTAAGCAATGCTACACACGTACTACTACCCTTAATACAGACAGTAAGAATACTAAAAATAAAACTAAAAAGCACAACTCAGTGGTAGGAGAATTAAGTGCCTCTGTGCACAGAACAAATATAACAAGAGAGAGGTTGCAAACATGACAATAATTCTTATAAAGTACTTTATTGTAGGGATAAGTTAGCTTTAGAATTTTAAATGTTTTATATATGCTATGAGTATACATATTATTTGCTGAATAGGAGGATGATAGGGCGTAATAGCTATGTATCTATACAATCAAGCTTTGTTTATACATTATGATGCTGCCATCTTCTGACTATGGTAATACAGGTACTCATTGAAAGCATATAGAAGTCTTTTTCTTCTTCCGGCTTTTTCCCGGTTAGGGGTCGCCACAGCGGATCACCTGTCCGCTCATGAAAGCATATAGAAGTATAGGTAGTTAAATACACATGGCTAAAGAATGAATGTATGTGTTAGGGCCAGTGGTGCATACCCTTTTTGTGGGGAGGGCCACTACACGAATTCTTAACACATCTGCAGGCCACCTCAAAACATAGTAAGTCGTTACGAGTTAACAATAGGTACAGGTGACTGGCATTTTTACTTAAGACAGCAGTCATGAAATTGCCAGTTTTTTACATCAACTTTGCATTTAACCTTATTCTGGCTTTGACTTATTACAAACTCTTGCAGAAAGTTACTACTGTTTACAGACTACAAGTTATAAACACCAAAGAATAGTTACTTCTGCAGCTAAAATTAGAGGTGTGAGCAACTGCAGTCAATTAGGTAAGTAAGCACGTGCTGGAAAGTTTGTGTGACTGGAGTAAGGCATAGCATTTTTTCACTTTTTTTTAAAAAAATTTCGTGTCTCTGGGGCCAGATGGTGTTGCGTCGGGGGCCAGATTTGGCCCCGGGGCTGGATGTTGTGCACCACTGTGTTAGGTTATGTAATTAATATTAGTATATGTATTGATATACGGAGGAATGGCTGGGCTAATGTGTCTATGTATTTTTGGATTAAGTGTCTGTATGAGATATTTGAAGCAATAGGAATAATGACATATTTTAGCAATATACATGTATCTACATGTATTTTTATTAGGAAATTGATGGGATGCCACCATTTGGATAGCTTTCCGATGATGGAATAGCTGTGATGGTTTTTAAATGGAGTTTTTTTTAGATTCAATATGTCTGATGAAGTACCATTGAGGCACGAAAGTGCTAACTTATCCCTACAATCAAGTACTTTACTATGAATTATTGCCATGTTTGTGACCTCTTTGTTATGATATTTGGAAAAGAAGACTAACCAAACATTAGCTGGCAAATACATGCATCACACATATGCAAACCTAACTCACAGATATTGCAAAGGGCATGGCATCACCATCAGCATTTGTAAGGAGAACTTACAGGAGGGCAAGTCCTACACAGAGAAGGCGTGTGAGTGTGAGAAATGAGGTAATACCAACTATGGACTCTCATGGCCAGTTATCTCCAGTTGTGACGAAGTCCATTTTTAAGTGTGTATATGTCTGTGAGTGTCTGGTGGTAGAGGCAGCCACAACATTTGTGTCAGCACTACTCCCTGATATACTGGATAAGTAAAAGCTGTGCATGATAAGGGATCAAGCTTTTTGTGGATACCCCCGACCAGGTGAACTACCTCTACCAGGAGTTGCACTATTAGTTCCATGATCTTTGCTAGAAGTTGGTATGCTACCTGAATGTGAAGGATATCTGCTGGATGAGCTGTCATGACTACATTCATGACCATGATCATGTGGATGACCTCATCTAGGTGTGGATACATCTACCACTGATGTAACAGTGTATCTTCTACCACCCTGTGGGAGTGTGATATGGCATAAGCACTGCTCCATCAGCTGACATTTGATGATGTACCAGCGGAATGGTCTTGTAGATGCTGCTCTACCCCCAAAAGATCCATAACAGACACTGCACAGTCCAATGAGCCACTCATCCTGTCCAGGCAGTCACACACATGATTCATTTAGCTTCATATATCAGAATATGCACAACATGCTGTAGTCTGACATTTTCTTTTTTTTCCTGAAAATGTTTTTATTGAATATTATAAATCAATAACAAAAACATTATAACATTATATATGGAAATTGCAATAAAACATATAATACATTAATAATAAAAACAGAAACATCATCTATTTACAAGGTGTCTACTTGTGCAAGAAATATATCAAGTTCAAGCATTTTGATAGTTTTTATTTCATCAGTGATTAATTATTGTTTATTTAACAGATCCTTGAGTTTCGTCCATGAATTTAAAGAGGAGGTCATTCTAGTTGTTCTTTTTCTAATTGATAGAATCTCCAGTTGACAGGTTTCAGTTGCAATGTTAAAAGAATTCTTTCACTGATGGAGTTGAGACACATTTCCAATTTTTTTGGGCTCACTTTCCTCGCAAAAGACAGGAGACTCCAAAGAAGAGAATAATCAGTTTTCTTTATACAAGCAGGTATTTGGTATTAAATAGATTTAATGAATTATTTAACATGAAATTATTGGTGAATAATGCCTGTAAAAAGGAACTGACATCAATCCAAAATGCTTTAATTACAATACATTCACAAATCATATGTTGCTGGTCAGCTTTAACATTCAGTCCACATCTCCAACAACCAACTTTCCTTTTAGACATTAATTCTAATTTATGAGGTATAATAAAAGTTTTATGTAGAAATTTCCATGAAAATAATTTCTGTTTCAATGACATTGTGGTTTGTGCAGAAGATTAAGGTATCATGTTGTTCTCATTATCACTAGATGATAGTTATTAATAGTTATGAAATAGTCCCAGTAACTATCTTTACAATAATTTGTCTTATTTTTAATTATCTTATACATTTTTGATGAGTCCTTTTTCTATCAAGTTTTCATGTATCAATAAAATTAAAAGTTCTATACATTAAGGAATTTCTTTTTTGAATTGATGAATGCATCAGACTTATTCTCTTTTCCACGAAAAATCTACAATTCTGTATATCTAACCACATTTCACTATTAAAGTTAAATTTATTTGATATATAATCTAGAGTATATAGTTTTTCTTTATTCATGAACTGATGCCAAAACATTAGATGTTTTTCTTTAAAGGTATTCATTGTGAATGTATTAAATGTGTTAACATTGTTTTGTGTTTATGCTATGGGAAATTGACATTCTCTTCTGAGGCCCTGGTGGGACTTGCCTGTGCCTCCATGACAGCCCTACACATACGTTGGGTGGCAGTTTCTGATACACCAACTTAAGGGGGAAGGCAGTAAGTACACCTTCTCTGAGCACCTCTACTAGCAACCCTGTGTTGTACCTCAGCCTTACAATGGCTATGGGGAGAGTCCACCATGTCTGCAACAGCATTACCATACTACCCTGATCAAGCATGTGCCCATTAAGCCCACCACTCACAGATTGCTCTGTGTCATGGGTGTACATAGGCATAGTGACTGTATCAATGCTGTGGGGATGGAATGTGAGAACCACACTCCCTGTGTTTGACATACCTCCTGCAACCACAGACTGTGCCTGTTTATTTCCACCATCATCATTAGAGGATAACATTCCTCAACCATCAGACAGAGGGAGGTCCACAGTGCTGGTACCAGACAATGCTTCTCCTGTGAATACACCAAAAAACACAAGAAAATTTAAACATAATATAATACCTTGGCCAAAAAACTCAGTAATATATGCAGATATTATAATCTCAGAGAGGCATACACATAACACCTACAAAGTGTGCCTGTACCATGTGGCTAGGTGTACCTTGGCACAATAGTTAATACTTACTTGTATGTTTATACTACTTCTATCAGTTTTAAATGTGGACATAAATATTTAAATGGCATACTTGGGGGAATCAACAGTAGAAATCTTGTGGGTCTGCCCCACCTCTGTCTCAACATCCAGTACTACATTGTGAAAACCTTCTGAGCTGCCTGGATCCCAGGACAGGGACTGGCTCATCCCAGTGAGTGGTGCTTCAGTAGACAGCCTGCCATCAGTATATCTTCACTCCTCTGCCCCAGCTTTTACTCTGTCAGTAGCCTTTGTAATTTATTTATTTCTCCTTTGATAACTGGGAAAGTCCAACTGAGTCAATGGCCAATTTTCAGAGGAGACCTAGGGAGAAAAGCTCCACAACAGACTCAAAAACATTTAAACAGTATGTAATATAACCAGTGAAGGATGAATATATGAAACACCACAAAGAAAAACAATAGCTAGTGATATTAGATCTGTTTTATTATAGAACCATAAACACTCCTAGCATCTCAGCTTAAACAAGCGTTTACAGAGTACATTTAAACTGTAGTTAAGTAATTATATACAAGGGGAGAAAGCCCCCAGAATATATTAAATATTTTACAATGGGTTGGGAAGAAAGGCTCCACAAAAAAGCACACAAAACATTTTACGGTAGCTAAAAGTGTAATAATATACAAGGGGGGAAAATCCACACAACAGGTACAAAACATAAAAAGATTTTTAATCATGCCAATGGCCCTAGGTCAGAACATATGATATACCAGACCCTGCAAACCAACAGCATTGATATTGTTGACCAGCTTCCACCAGAAATTATCATGGAAAGACTTGTCCAAGGCATGTATTTCAAGGAGTCATCCATCCTGGAGATGGAGGGCCTGTAATTTTATTTTATTTTTTTTTTATTTAACATTTGTTGACCGGGAATGTCCGACTAGGTTCCACAGAGCCTGTTTTCAGCGGAGGCCCGGGGAGAAATGCTCCAGATGCATGTCTTTGTAATATGACCTCATTCTCGGTGTCTGAGAAAGTAGGCCTCTATGAGGATAACCTTGTCAAACTTTTGGATTTGGCAGCCATATCTCTGTTATAATGGAAGAAAAATGGATTTCAGAAAAAAGGGGGAAAAAAAAACAACACATGGGCATTACAGACTGTTATACTTATGGAACAACATATATTAGTGTGCAATCAATGAATAGCATCATAGCAACAACAGTCTAAACAATGTAAGCACTGTAATATTTCATATGCATTTACACATAAAGGGCTTGATTCATAAATGGCTAATTTCAGCACTGCTACTGTGTGTCCATAATGGCATGGCATGGCAAGCACACAATAGCTTGCTATTTTGTATTCATTAAAAAGCTCTACACATTGTGTAGAGTCACCAAACAAAGGTAAACAGTAGATTATGCTAATGAAAGCATAATCACCTGAATTACCTGCTAATGAACCAATCCAAGATGACAGAGCCATTCAGGAACCTATAAACTAACAGTGTAAAGATGGTGTAGTCTTTTGCCAAGAACTCAAAAACCTAATGGATTACTGTCACCATCACACTTAAAAGAAGAAGAAAAAGCAATGTTAGGGGCTGCTGCTGCTCTTTTTATGTGCATGTGCAACAGGCTCAAATCTATGCTGCTGCTGATAGATCTCATCCAAGGAGAAAAAGGGTGTTCAGACTCCATTTAACATATTATGGACTCCATGATACTGACATAGTTGATTGATATAGGGTTGATAGGGAAATACTACTGTAACTCTGCAACCTCTGCTGCCCCCACCTCAAACCTAGGGGAAACTGAGGAGAACCTATACTAGTGGAAACTAAGGTATGTGAAGCATTAAGGATATTAATACATTCCAGAGACCCACATGGGATATACTATGGGTATCACAGGCCTCAGCCTCTAGAATATTGCAAAACTCTCGTAATACTATGCTAGGACATGCAAGGGAGTACATCTGTTTTTCACACACACACCATTGGAGACAGCAAGAACAATGCAGGAATTTTGTGCTGTAGCACACTTTCTTGATGTTTTGGGGGCCAAAGTCTGCACTCACATAGAAACAAAAGCCCCTCCTGGTGAACAGGGAAGGGCATACATCAACAGGAAGGGTTTTCACTCAATCAACTGGCAGGTTGTCTGTAATGCTCGAGGGATCATCCTCAATATCTGTGCAGGTAACCTAGGATGTTATCATGACTCAGACATATGGCACACCTCGCAGCTTTACAAAAGGTTTGCTATGGTGATATTCCACAAGTCATCTACTGGGTGATGCAGGTTATGAGCTAGACCTTTGGCCCATAACACATATCAAAAATGCATGCACACCGACAGAAGAATAATACAATAATGCTTATGCTCAAACTAGATACATCATAGAGCATGTGTTTGGTATGCTGAAGTCATGGTTCCACTGTCTAGACACATCAGAGGGTGTCCTGCAGTATGACCCAAGCACCTGTGAAGAAATTCTTACAGTCTGTGCTATATTGCACAATATAATTTTGTGGAAACAACTGCAAGGGCAAGGACTACACATTCCTGGACCACAGGCAGGGTCAGCACCTCCAGCACATGCAGACAATGATTCTGAAGGAGAACCTCCAGCTGCAGGTAGCTGGCAGATGTAGGCATGTACAATATGCCCTTGCCTGGCTAAGAGGCAAAAGACAGCACACATGCTCACCAGAGAAGGAATACATATAACAACCTAAGCATGTATAAATATTAAAACTGATGCCATCCAGTGTCCACAAACTTTACTTCCCTGGGTAATGCCTGTATATGGATAGCATCAGAAAAAGACAGTTCCAAAGCTCACAATTCATAACTGCAGTAATGTCAAGGTAAGTGCGGAATCTTACTATATGAACAAATGTGCAAGAAGATAAACTACCTCCATACGTTCATTCATAAGTGTACCCAATCAAACCTTTGTGAGGTGTCCACCAATGGCATTCTTGACTTATAGGAATGATATCTGCAATATACAAGTATGTATCATACACAATAACTGGCATCAAGCCAGTCACTTACCCATTATACACAAACCAGTCAACAGGACTTCTATATCAAGAGTTTCACAAGTAGATCAATAAGCAGAAATGCAATACAACTGGTTTGAATGCATGACTTACAATACTAAATGAAAAATGTCTTCCAAAATGAATATTTAGAGAAACATCCAAAATCCTGTTATGCACTAGATATGCATATAATCAGCATACAGAGAAACACTGTCTTAACCTATTCACTCATAGCTATCCACTCTGTGCATCAGACATATATGCAACCCTAAGTCAAACCCAAATGAACAAAGGGCATGGCATGGTCATCATCATTTGCACAGGGTGGAGGTGGGAGGGCAGTAGGCCAAGGCTAACACCAAAGTAGTGAGTGTGTGAGTAAGAAACAAAACATTTAGTAAAGTAGAAAATATCTCAGGGCCACTAACAGGAGATATATCCCAGGCAACATTAACATTTTCTCAGCTTGCATGTGCATTTGGGTCAGTATGGGCAGTTTTTGTAAAATGTATGTGTGTCTGTCTGCATGGACACAATCAAGCTTTGTGTTAGCACCATGTCCTGCCATGTTGTACAGCTGTGAGCCATGCATAGTAGAGTTTTCAGTTCAGTGTTGTCACTCCAAGCCACGCAAACTGCCTCTGCCAAGATATGCACTATTACATCCACATCCCCAGTTGTTAGTGGGGGTGCTACTCAATATAAGTGATGCCTACTAGATGAGGTTTCTTTAAGAGTACATCCAGGATCATGCCCCCATGGCCTAACATGTCTGAATGTGGACACCTCAATTACTGACTGAATAGTGTAAATAGTGCCACTATTGGAAGCAGGCACATTGGCTAATACCAGAGGATGTTGCGGTCCTATTAACATGTGGATGCCAGCCCTCCCCCAGCAGATGCTCCATTACAGACACTGCCTGATGCAGTGTGTCACTCATCTTAACTAATGAGTCACTCACATGGTTGAAGCAGTTACACACATCAGAATGTGCCATGTTTAGGACTCACACGATCTCTTCTGAGGCCCTGTGTGAAACATGCCTGTGCCACTATGATGGCCCTATACATACATCTGGTGGCATGTAATGACACAACAGCATCAGGATGAGGCTGGATAGTAGGCATACTCCGAGCTCCACTAGCAACCCTTTTGTGTGGTGACATGCCCTCATGATGGCTAAGGGCAGGCTCAACCAGCTCTGCAACTGGAGTAACCACACTTCCTGATCAACCATGGCACCCTCAGCCTGTCCTGTGTCTGAGGCCTTAGTGGAATGGGTATGCATAGGTATACTGACTATGTCCAAAATAAAGCCAGTGGATGCTTGAGCTACACCCTCAGTTTCAGACTTAACCTCTGAACCACCTGACTTTGCCTGAGTATCACCACCACCGTCATCAGAGGCTACTGATAGTGTGACATCAGATGGTACAAGTTTTAAACTGTCACTGTTAGGATCAGCTGTAATAATAACCAATAAACACAAGCAGGGAAGAAATAGTGAGTAGAAATGATCCAAACTTGGTTCTACAGACTCATGTTAAACAATTTCAGATGTTAAAGGAATACAATACGTTGTACTCTTTCCCCAGATTTACATCTAAGTAATGGTTATTACTAATCAAAGAAACTTTGTGCTTACCGTTTGCAGGTGGTCTTTCATATGAAAATCTTACGTCCCTGGAAAAGGGGGAAGTCAATGGAAAGAATGCTAATAAGCATCACCATGCAAATAACACAAGGACAAGACAATACTGCTCTGTCTATTTTCCCCTTAAGAAATACCCTAGAATTAGAATGGCCATCCTCCAGCACAATCTCTGTTACTCTCTTCTTTTTTCTAAGGAACATGTCTTGGTGTTTTCAGATATAGAAGTACTAACTCATAAAGATGTCTAGAATGGTATTAAATGCCCTATATATATATATACAGAGAGAGAGAGATCACACCTGGCCAGTTTTCCACATCAGCATTTACATCAAAGAGTCTGTGTGCACTCTCTGCTGAGTTATCTGGATCTCTGACAGTGGGCAGGAAATGCTTGTTTTCAGTGAGTGGTGGTTTCATAGCAGCCCCCACCCCCCATAGCCATCTATTCTCATGTGACCACTGCTGCATTCCTGCATGCCACTGTAATCATATCAGTGACATGGTGCCGCACCTGATCATAGTTTCTGGCACAGCCACCCACTTTATGTCAGCGGCCACTTGCTGCCATATGCTTTTCCTGGCAGACATGTCACCTCTGCCTGTGTCAAGCAGAAAGGATCCATGGTGGCATAATGCTTCAATGATGAGCTTGTTCTCTGCATCACTGAATGCTGGCTTGTATGGAATAGATGGCCTGGCTGCCATAATCCTGTATGATATGAAATAGAAAAAAAAAAAGAAAACACATTTGTAGCCCACATAGAAAGCAGTTTCTTCATATAAAATCAGTGCACCCATCCTCAACAGAAAGTGCTCATTTTGGACTACACACAAGGTAAGGGAGCCCTCCACTAAAAAAAAACAAAACAAAAAAAAAAAACAAAATTAATACATTAGCATTATATCCATGCTATTAATATTTCTGTATTAATGACAGAAGTTGTGTAAATGAGTGCTGGATGGCAGGATTATCACTTATTAGTTAAAAATTCAAAGTCCATTTGCCCAGACCTTTCCAGTGGTCTCTCCACTGTTGTGGAGGTTGCTTTGGGATATCTGAGAAGTCTAGCACCTCTGTTAGCTACACATGCACAACCCCTTGAAGTTTATAATAAGCACAGCACTGCTGTTTGCAATAATTGGTGAAATTCCAGTAGCAAATAATAATAAAATACTGTGATGTAACCATACTAACTTGGAAAGCACAACAAGAACTGACACGTGCAGTGTACCAGCAGTGTTTTTTTACAATTGCATACATATTAAAATTATTTTTTCTATTGCATACTGAAATACATTCAAAATATTAGCATGCAAATAGTTTGAGAAGAGGACAAGAATAACTTATGAAATAATACAGTAATTTATAGAAAAATCTCCTCCAAGTAACAAGCAGTAATGGTTTGTCTCTATCTAATCAGTCTCCCCTCCACTTCCATAGCTACACCATTACCTTTATACAGTGTATATTCAGCCCTCTTAGGACTGTGAATATGCAAATGAGATGTAAAACAACTTCATTCCTGTAAACCTCCCCTGCAAAAAAACAAATCACTTGGTGTAGGGGATGTAAACAGGATATAAGTAGCTACATGATTGCATGCACACCTCATAGGACTGCAGAGAGGAGCAATGACAATTGTTAGCTGCTAATGGCTTGCATGTGATACTGATTGCTCCCAATACAACAATACTGAACAGACTTCTCTGTCTGATTGCTCTGACTATGACAACAAGAAATACTGAGTAGACGCTTCTCTCTGAAGTGTGTGCATCATGCAAAATAGCCTTATAATAAAAAAGTGTAAGCACCTTGGGAGCTATGAGCACAACTTTAACAACACTGATATCCTTGTTCTAAGAGCACAGTGTCCATCTTCTGCTTAAAATCAGTCTGAAATGCTGATAGCTATATTACTCATTGAAACAAAGATGCAAATAAATGCCCATGGTACTGCATTTCTGTAGTTAAGCTGAGAGGAGGGGAATATGCTCAGAAAATGAAGAGAAGAAATAACTGGTTGGCCTGTGTAATTTCAGCACTGCTTAACAGAGCACAAGCAGGACTCAGTTGAAAGAATGATTGAACGATGTAATTTCTGTAATCTTCATTAGCACAAACAGTTTTGTCACCTCTGTGTGGTATTACTAATGAGTGAGTGATGTGCACATGATGTGTACCTGATTCTGTGACAAATGCTGTAAATGCAGTGACTTTGGCCCTTTAACAGAGTTGTAGTGGGGTTCAAATCTAGACTGTGTAAAAGAAATGTGAAAATTATCAATCCTGTTTTATGACTTGCTTTCATCAAACCTTCATATGCTTTTTCCCTGTTTCTTGCCTTGTGCATTTGCTCAGCACTAAATGGCTCATAATCAAGGTTACATACTTAAAGAACAAAATGAAACATTTTATATGGGCAGCCATCTGTAGCACAAATAGGCTTAATGACAATGTATGGATGTCAGCACTCTGCAATGTATTGCGTGCAGTGTCACAGTTGTCAAATAAATCTGTAGTTGTGCTTGTGTTTCAGCAAACCTTCATTAGCCAGTGATTTTAGGTATATAGTTCAAACCCTGATGTCACTGCATACCATTAGTGCACATGTTAACAGTGTTGTCATCCACATGGGCTATGTTCATGTACAGCTGTTGTTTCCTGTTGTTTCAACTTTCAACTTCTATTTTTTCCCCTCCTGGTCTCTTTACTCCCAGATTTCTTTCACTATCACCTCTTCTTTCTTCCTCCTCTTACTGTTACTTCCCTTCTAACTTTTTTGTTTTAAACGTATTGCTATACCTACCTTTTCTGACCTTTTCCTCAACTCTCCTTCTCATTCCTACTTACCTCTTCTATACCTTCTTCCTCTTTTTTTAATGGACTCCTTAATGGACTCCTTCCCTAAATTTTCGTTTTCCCTTCTTCTTCCCTAACTCTGCTCCTACCTACCTCTTCTATACTCCCTTCCCCTTTTTTAATGGACTCCTTTCCTAAATTGTCTTTTTCCCTTTCTTGTACTGTTATGTTTTAATATCTTCCTTATTTTTCTTATTCTTATATTAGCTTTTTGTGATTTTATATATTTTCTAGCCAAATCTGAATTATATATTACATACTTGTATGTTACTTTCTATTTTGTAGTTCATTCTGTAATATGTACATTTTCTTGCATATTTTGTACTGTGAGTATTCTACATGTTTTTTGTGGAGATTTTCTCCCCCGGTCTCCACTGAAAAAGGGCATATGCCCAGTCAAAAAAAATGTCAAATAAATAAATAAATAAAAATTCCTCTGGAAAGGCTGTATTGAAGACTGATGCTGTCACTTAAATAAATTGTCATTCTATGACAGTTGTACTGAGACACCTCCTCAGGAATGAGGACACGAGACTATGTAATGTATGTTGTTGCCTAAGTAAGGCATGTGTTCCAATAGGGGATTATATTCATGCTTTACATAATTGCTCTTCTACCATCATGGTGACAACAGCAGGGGGCTACAGGTATGGTTAAGTATACCTAGCATCAGGCAATGCTATCTGACATACAGCAAGCTCCTGTTTAAGTAATTAAAGAGACACACATTCCTTGATTCATACACAAGATGTAATGTTTAAACACAACCACACATATGACTACTGGCAATGCATTTATACCACAGCACATTCACTGATCCCAATATGGTGCCGATTTTCTCATCTCCTGTGGAAGTATTCTAAACCAGCAATGAGTGACTTTAATAATTTGTGTCCTGAACTGCTTTACAGGAAAGACAAACCCCAAAATTATAATTTGTACATATAGAGTGACAGAGGCCTCCCCCATTCATTTTATCAGATAAAAATTATGAGCAAAGAAAGTACAGCTGGCTTAATGACTTTGCATAGGTATAGTTTAACATCTGTGATAACAGTTCCACTGTGGTGCATGCGATTCATAACCATATTGTTAGTTTGAGGAGTTGTACAGCTTGATGTTCATTTCTAGAATAGGGATTCATTTTGTATGAATGTACTGATGTCACACAAACATTACATTGCATAAGTCAAATCCCTTGATATGTTGCATGAACACATAGATTTCATGGCAATAGACATTTGTTCTGCCAATGTCACTGTGACAGCACTATTGTGGCACATGCATTGAGTAATGTGGTGCTCATGAGTGTGCTCCATTTCTTGGGGTGCTATGTATACAAATATACACATAAACCTTCCTTGACCATGGAACATTAATATAGGACTGATCACAACTGTGTACACATGAGCATACTCATTTAATTGCCATTAGTCTTACATGCTGATATAACATTCATTATCAGGGACCCTTTCTTAATTCACCCATTAATTTAATTTGTTTTTGACATTGCTGATAGCTACCTCCTGTGCCACATGCTGACAGTACATAGCTCTGGGGAATACATTGTATCATATCATGATGTTCTTACTTGTCTGCACAATAACTGTGTCAGGCTGGAGTGCCATGTATGACACACTCTGCTCCCATATTTGCAACACCACACACAACTAAATATGGGATGCATAACCATTAGAATATTGAAGTGCATAATTCCCCTTCAAGGGTGATCATTCTTCTACATGTTTTATACTTATTTCTGTGGCATGCACAGTTACTACACAGGTCAGAGGTAATATTGATGGGGTAGGTTCAATTCTTGCAAAAGGAAATGGTGGTGTTCAAGCCATTCTTATTTTCCAACATGTTATACTGATGAAATGTATCCTGAGAACAAGCTTAACAGGTTTGCCCCCAGGCAAGCTTGTTTGTTTACTGCATGTCCTCATGCTGCTCAACACATTTTCCTGGCCACCAGCAATGTTGCTGGCAGCAAAAACATGATTGTATTCATGCTAGTGTGATGAGCAGCATGCATATGCAGTTAGAGCTGCTCATTGCACTAACATGTAAACATTGTGTAGGCATTGTGCTAACAATTAAATATTGTGTAGGCCACACACAAAACCTACACAGTTGTTCATACATTCCACAGACAAAATGACTATGGATTACAGAAGGCAGCAAAGAAATAGCAGGAACACAAATATACATGTATTAAGCAGAGAAATGGTAGTTAAACCAACACAAACATACATGATTTAGTCAGAACGAGTAATTATATAGCATAACACATCTCCTGAAGGATTTCAAACACTAACCTATACAGTCCTAATCAAAAGTGTTGTCAGTACTTTTTTTGGCAGCATTTGGTAAACAAGGCAGTCTTCCCCAGCATGACTGAAGTTCCATAGCCCCACATCCTGTTTATAAGGTATCACTAAACCCCTCTTGGCATGTGGAATATGTTAATTAGCTCTCATCTCATTATCATTTCTGAATCACTCAATTTGCGTAAGCTCTGTGAAGATAAGCAAGGTGTTTATTCCTACACAATTGCCGAGCAGTACAAGAGCAAAGATTAAAAGAGTTTTGGTCACCTAATGCCTTGCAAGTGTGCTTTACTAGCAGTACCAGTCATTCAATGACTAGTACTTTTAATAAGGCCTACTGCTAATAAGGCACACTTGCAAGGCAGCAGTGCCGGTCATGTACTGATGTGCTAAGTATCCCTGCTAATGAAAATTACACTCTGAGTGGGTGTGTGTCAGATAAAAAAAGTCTTGCAGATAAGTTTTAACTTGTATTAATGTAGGCCTGAACCTTGATGCACATATTTGTCATCATTTTGTAAAAATGATGAGAGGTGTCTGTCCACACATTTCACACATTGAATAAAGATTGCTAACAATGTAGCTGAAACCTACAGCACACGTACACTGTAAAACATGTTTATACTTATGGTAGCCTTTAAAACATTCCTTGAACAAAGGTACTGCAATGAAGTAATGCACAACAACTGTTACTAGTAACGTTTGCACTGAAGAAAATTTCTTTCTACCCTCATATTCTTTATCATCCTCACATCTCCTAAAGATCACAGCCACACAATTATACTCTGACAGGAAAAATAAGAGCAGCAAGATGGATATATTGAAACATAAATGTACAATTTAGAAGTACAATGCTCAGCAAATGTGCTAGATTTTCTCCTTTTTTAAGTTAAATGTTTATTTGGTGCAATATGTTCCTCATGTCAATGCCTCATTGTAATGCCATAGGTACAGTGTTCAAGCCTTGATAAGGTGCTACTGCATGAATGTAGGGATCATTATTGCAAATATTTTACATATGGATTAATACTTGTTTACTGACAAATTAAAACCAAAAAGTACACACACTGAAAAACATAGCCTGTACTGCAGAAAGTACAAGAAAACAATATCAAACAATAAATGCAAACAATATCAACAAAGAAATAAAATGATTAATGTAACAAAACCAGTTTGTGTAAGCTATGCGTGAAGTTGTTGAATGAGAAAAGACAAAGAAAATTCTTGGCCCAACCTAGCCTCTTTAGCCCTATCCCTCCACAGTATATGCATGGCCGAGACTAAGAAGAACTCCATACGTTGAATGGAAACCCACAAAGCTGAGAAATCATTAAACTGATTTATGAATAACTTTTTCAGTATTTTTTTAGCTTCATCCTTAGCACAAATATTGGCATCGGACATCAGTGCTAATCACTGATGCCCTTTAGGGAATGACAGTTTCCTTCCAATTAAGTGAAGGAAGGTGATAGATGAAATGAGGAAAGTGGTAGCTATCGCCCAAAATATATTGTGCATTCTTGGAAGAACATTTTAAATTATATTTCTATTTCTACATTCAAGGGATTATTATAGAATGACTTACCCTTGTTAGCATCATTCAAGAGGGAGATGAATGATTTTTTAACTTTATGGAGTGCTGGGATAAGTCGTCTTAGTATAAGGATTCTATACAGGGACAAAAATGAAGAGGGCAGTTGTCAATATGTTGCAACAGTTTTGACAGAAGGTAATGAGAAAAGGTGAAATACTGATACATTCTGTGCTTATTTAAAAGGATATAATTAAGTTTTTTTTTTTCTGGAATAGTATAGAGACAAAGGTAAAGCAGACCTTGTTACACGTTACCAGGAATGATTTATTTATTTTAGTTTAGTTTACTTACTGTGGTAAGGACTGATTAATTTCAGGCCCATTCTGGTAGATAACAGTAAAACAAAGGCATGATACAAAGGCATAATTGCATATTAAACAGCAACAAACATATTTTGAGTAATACAAGTGTGCAGAAACAAAATGAATATTAATGAAAATGATTTGAGTACAACAGGTAGTATATTTAAATCACTAAACAAAAAGGATATATTCTGTATTATGTGATTTCTTACCAGCTGACAACAACAGTGCAATATCTTTAGACAAAAAATTTCCTTGACTGAAGAAGCCCCACTTTTGGCTTCTTTTGAAACCCAGGTGATTGTGAAAGTTAGGGAAGGCATAAACACAGCTGCATTCACTGTCATAGCTGGTTAGGAATTATATAAAAAATCTATAGCTTTATTCCTGTTGCTCTGGTACAATAGGGGTCTTAATTGGCTGGTATATAAAAAGGATATTAGGAGCTGCTTTGCACCATGACCATGCAGCATATATAGGTGATAAGGCAATATACTTAAGAGACTTGACAGGAAACATATGGAATATATTTTGAGATATACTTCTTTTGCTTTGAAAGAATTGGAGTCATGATGGTAAGGCATTTGTACTATTGATCAAAAAGTGGAAATATTTTCAGCTTTTGCATGCTATGGAAGCATGACAGCATGGTGGAAAAGTGCAAAGTTCTTGTCAAACATATGACTCTAATGGCAGGTATGGAACAGTCATTAAAATAACTATGTAGCAGCAATGCATTTTTTAGAAGTGGTGTTATGCAGGCTGGGGTTGTTCTACCCCACTGTAGAAAGAAAGTGAAAGTAGATGGTTTATTCTCCAGACAGTTTGAGACTTTGTGACAAATGTCATTATGTTAGCCTTGTTTATTCATTCTCTTTAATATGATAGTAAAATGACAATGGGGCAAAAAAGACTGCTCCAGGAAGTCGTACCTGAATAACCAGGTTGTTGGAGATGTAGAGAGGAGAGGGTGACTATATCTCTGATGTTTGTGCTCCCATCAGCAGAGAAACTGTATATTTTTGAGGTGCAAGTGAATTTCTGGGTCAAGGACTTCATCCAAAGTTCATATTAGCTGTTCTAGTATTGTTCAGGGGTGTTTCAAGGTTGGTTAAGCAGGATAGGGTATGGTTTCAGTTAGAAGTGCCGACTACTATGTTTTCTATAAAGCTCCTGTGGAAAAAAGTTGCAATAATATTGTATCATTTAAACATTGCATAATGCATATAGCAATGTATCAGTGGCACAGCAGGTAATCAACTCACATTTGTTGCAGAAGGCTGCAGATTCTATTTCCACATCAGGGAGATTGATTGCTGACACAATCGTGCAGCATAAGGGGCGCTGTACTCCTGATTGTGTCATCCTTCAGATGAGATGTTAAACTGAAATCTGATCTGCTTGAGTTGCTGGCAGCTCAGGTGAATGTAAAACATTCTAGAGCACCTATCTAAATCAGTAGAGGGCATTCCCTCATGCCCTGGCCAAATTTCCCCTAGTAGTATAAATACCACCCCGGGTCTCCTTTACAAAGATGCCACTAGCCTAGTGGGACTAACCTGGCAAGCAAGGCATAAATAAATAAAGGTAAACTGACCTTCTGACATAAATCCATGCTATACAACCACTATGGAATCTCAAATATTACATTGACAGCATACAGGATTTTATAATTGTATTACAGTACTATTTTAGGCATGCTGGTATTAGGCAGGCTGAGGTTGTTTAATAAATTGCATTATTAGGGGCATAGTGGCAATGGCATATGCATAATGTATTAAAAAGTATGCTCACCTTGATGTAATGGCTGTATGACTATAAGATTATGTGGGTTGTATTCTTCAGAAGGCTGAAATTCTTTGCATCCCATGCATTGTTAGAATGGGGGTGGAGAGTTCAGTTGTTGTGAACAGGTACTTGCACATAACATGAACAAAATAAAACCTTATTTTGAGAATCTGATAAACATAAAGCTTTTGTTGATCATTTTTTTTTCTGATATCATGGGAAAATGTTGAATTTTTAAAAGAATGCACTGAAAAAATCTAACTCTGAACTTAACGACCTCAAAGGCTAACTATAATAATACGGTATTCTTTAATTACCTCAGGAAATTTTAAGGGTAAAATTTTGACTAACCTGCTATGAATAAACAATGAAAAAATCACCCAGCTATAATGAAATTACATGCAGAAAAACATTTTTGCAACCTCCATAATAATGAAATATTTATATCAAAGTACTATACATACAAGGAGATATATCCTTATATTACTTCTGATTGCTTCCTCTGTGAGAGATTGTAACACAATCCCTCATATCTCAAATGACTGGTCCTACAATCTTCAAAGCTTTTTGTTAGATACAAAGTAATAGGACAGCTTTTAAAAAATTTTTTTTTTTTTTTGCAAACAGACAAGACCCTCCACACTTCACATGTGCGACAAGCCCCCATACCTTTTGAACTTAATAATGCCCACTCATTGGTTGCACAGTACTGGGGAAGAGAGAATAGTTTCTAAACCAGTGCACAACAGTCTTGTGCAATCACTTGTTTCAGTCTAACATGAGAAAGCAGGTGATTTGGACATACATGTACGACCTTGACATATAATAACTGCTAGTAAAAAAAAAAAAAACGTCAAGCTCCATGGGACCAGAAAATAGATCTGTCAATTTCTACTATACAGTCAAATATAAACCCAATTAAACTGCTATCAGTTTTATTTAATGTTAGCACGTCAACATGTCCTTGATCTAAGTTACAGGCTATAGTAAAACCAAATCATCAATTCACAAAGGGGGAAAAGCAGGTGACACCATACTCTTAATATTTTAGACTAATCAGCTTGATCAGTATTTTATATCCTGTCAAAGAGAAAGGCATGATGAAACTTAGCCATAAAGGGAAGGGGTATAATTCATTTTGGAGTAAACTAGTATAGCTTTGGTAAGAGGAAATCTTGCCTTTAGAATCTTGTACTATTGTTTAAGAGGTAATAACAGCACTCACTGAAGTACTGCCTGCTTGTTTCTAACACTGACCATCATAAGGCGTTTAAGACTATTCTACAAAATCCAACTGACAATTTATATGCATGAAATATCGATCCATGAATAAGTCAATGACTAAAATACTGGTTAATCAACAGAATTCAACAAGTCAGGTTGGGGTTTGCTTGCCCTTCACGATGGAGGTTACTAGTGTTCCACTGGGGCTACCTATTAAACTATTATTCTGAGATACTGAAGTAGGAAATGATTTCTAGATTAACAAATATGTCGTAACAACAAAGTGGGTAACAATTACTTCAATAAGAACTACTAAGGATTTCCAGGATTGGTTTATAAATAATGACAGCAACATTAATATAGCATCATCAGCCTATTCAAACTGGACATAAGAATTTGCTTTCATTAATACAACAGATTTTTGAAAAACGATATATAGATCAAGAAACTTTGATCTCTTTGGAAATAGAAGCCTCTGAGGAAGTGAGAAAATATAAACAACAAAACCTAGAGATATTTGAAAAATATAAAAAAGAAATATGGACATGGAAAAGAAAGAAATTTGATATGGTGCAATATTTATGCAAAGAAGAAAGCCAAATTAACTAATATACAGAAGGCAGTTTCAAAGATGTTCGAAGAAAAATACAGGCAAAGGCATCCAGATATGGAAAATTTCACAATAAAAAGACTAAAAGCACAACGATTTTATGCAGAAAAGATGATTAGTAAAGTAGAAGTTAAAGAAATAGAAGTTGAAGTTATGGAGTGCCTGCGAAGTAAAGGATTTAATGTAGAAGGTCTAAAACAGCCTACATCACAGCATGATGTAGTGAGTCCCCAGAATAAGAAAAAGCAAGAAGATCAGGAGACATGTGAAGAAGAAATTTGGACAGGGCAAAGGAAAAGAGATTTAATATGGTGTAATATTTATGCAAAGGAGAAAGCAAAACTAACCAATACAAAAAGAGGAGCACCAAAGATATTTGAAGAAAAATATAGGCAAAGGAATCCGGACATGGAAAACTTTACAATACAAAAAATAAGAAGACTAAGAGGAAAAGTAGTAAAGGAGATTAGTAATGGAGAAGTCAAAGAAATAGAAACTGAGGTAATGGAACAGCTGCAAAGAGAAGGATTCAGTGTAGAAAATCAAATGCACAAAGCACCACAACAGGATAGAGCAATGGATATCCAAATTAAGGGGAAACCAGTGGAACAGGAAGCAACAGGTCAGATGCCATATCAAGATATTTTGGAGCCTTCCACAGGAAACCAGTATAAAAGTTCACTTGAAGCTAAACAGGAAGAAAAGGAACAGGAAACTGTGGAAACTGATGCAGTCAATGTTGAGGAGTGATAGGCCAGTGAGTTTCCATATGACATGACAACAGATGACACAGGATGGAATTGAAGAGAATGTGCCACAAGAAGATGTTATAGAACTTTCTATAGAATGCCCGCAGGAAATGGAAAGCAAGGGATGTGCCCACAGTATGGAAGAAAAGGAGTTAAGAGAAGAGTTGCTTGATTTAATAGATAAAGACAGATATATCAAGATCTATGAGAGAAATAGACTGCAGAAGGGTAATAAAACCCCCAAAAGTCAGAAGCTTGATAAAACAAATGAACACAGTAATTAGGACTGTCCATAGAGATCCATGTGATATAACAGAAGTAAACAGACTATATTACTGTGCTGCTAAATTAATAACTTATAAAAGTCTACCATAGGAACATAGGGTAGCAAGGAGGGGGCAAAAGCGAATACCATCATGGAAATATCAAATAGAGAAAACTATAAAGCAGCTAAGAAAAGAAGTGTCATTGTTAGAAGATTATAGAAGAGGGAACAGATCAACAAAAATATTAAGAAAGATAGATGTGATAAAAGCAGCATGCAGTATTAGAACAGACCAGGATCTATTATGCACTATTGGAGATAACAAACTAAAAATTTTAAAACAGGCGTAAAGACTCAAAAAATACAAAGATAACTATAAGGGAAAAGCACAAAATAAGCAATTTACTGATGACCCCAAAAAAGTTTTATAGATCATTGGGAAATAAGGTAAAATGAATTGATAGACCGCCGAAAAAAGAGGAAGTAGGTACATTTTGGAGAAGTATCTATGAAGATCCAGTGGAACATAAAAAAGATGCTAAATGGATAGAAGAAGTAAAAGAAAGAATAAGAAGTTTAACGGTACAGGATATGAAATGGGATGAAATAGCCAGAGAGATTGAAAGAAAGTTGAGAAAAGCCTCTAATTGGAAAACCCCAGGCCCAGATGCAGTACCTAACTTTTGGCTTAAAGTATTAACTTCTTTACATGAGGATCTAGCCATAGGTAAGAACTATTTATATGCACACCCCGAACAGACTCCGCACTGGTTAACAACAGGAAAAACAATGCTCTTACTTAAGATGAACCTGCAAGCTACCCTAAAAATTATAGACCAATAACTTGTCTTCCGACGACGTATAAACTATACATGGGGATTGACACCGATAGAGTTTATAGTCATTTAGAAGAAAACTCAATTATGGCAGTAGAACAAAAGGGCAATAAACGAAAGCCATATGGAACAAAGGAACATTTGTTGTTAAATAAAGTTATAGTGGAGAAATGTAAGAAAGGGAAGAATCTAAGTATGGCATGGATTGACTATAAAAAAGCATTTGATAGTGTCCAACATTTATGGATAAAAGAGTGCTTAAAAATGGATAAGGTACATCCTACACTGATTGATTACATTACAGTAACAATGAAACAGTGGCAGACCACTTTGCAATTAAGCCATGATAAAGGACAGATTATTATCCCAGGGATAAAAATCCAAAGGGGGATATCCCAGGGTGACTCCCTGTCACTGTTGCTATTTTGCCTTTCCATTAATCCATTAAGCTTAGGTCATGGCTATAATTTGGCTTCTAGAAAACAACAAAGTCTAATGACTTCTCATCTTCTCTTTGTTGATGATTTAAAATTGTATAGCTCATCAGATGAGGAACTGAAAGCACAGCTGCAGGTTGTCAAAACTTTTTCAGATGATATTGGAATGTCATTTGGTCTTGATAAATGTGCAAAAGCAACCTTTAAAAAAGGAAAATTGCAAGATCAGCAATAAAACATGAACAAATGTGAATAAAGCTTAGTAAGGTGTACGTTAGAAGAGTTAAATTAATCCTGAAAACTGCACTGACACCTAGGAATAAGATCCAAGCTATAAATCAATTTGCTCTTCCTGTCCTAACTTATAATTTTGGAGTGATTGACTGGCCACAAAAAGTGTTGGATAGATTGGATATTAAAACAAGAAGGATGCTTCATGCTCCCCAAATGATTTATAAAAATCAGTGTATACCAAGATTATATATTCCCCGTTCTGAAGGAGGCCACCCCTCCTTGAAATTTATTACATGTATACATCTGCAATCGTGGGACTCCACACATATCTACTGACCTCACAAGATCCAAATGTGGTGAAAGTTTAGAAACATGAGGAGAATAAATCTAAGATGACATCTCTGTTTAATTTAGCAGAAGCATATCGACATCAAGCAGGAATAGAAATCAAACTAGAAGTGGATAAAAAACAGGCAGCAAATTAATGTGCTAAAAAACAAAAGAAAGAATATAAGGTGAAGGACCAGATGAGAAGGCAAGAAATGTGGAAAAAAAAAAACAAAAATATAGTTGCAAGTATAGAAAACTTCTGGAAGAGCCTCATGATCAAGAACAAATGCAGGAATGGTTAAGGAGAGGTGAATTTACATCAAGAAATGAAAGGTTAATATTGGCAGCCCAAGATAGCGGGCTACATACATGCTGGTTTACTACGTCCATTGAACATGTGGGAGAAACAAACATATGTAGGTTTTGTGAAACCGAATTTGAAACAGTCACACACCTTATTGTTGGATGAGACTCCCTAATGGCAGAGGGACTGTATACTGAAAGGCATTATAATGTGGCAAGATTGTTACACTGGAGATTGTGCAAATATTATGGTATCGAAGTGGCTAAGAAACACTGGAAACATAAGCCACAGAGAATCATAGAAAATGATGAAGTTTACATCACATGTGATCACCCAATACCAACAGTCTAAAAGATAGATGCTAGGAAACTGGAGATAGTGGTCCAAGAAAAGAAGACAAAAGTAGTATTCATCACTGAAATTGCCACACCTAGTGACTACAGTGTCTTGTGTACAGAGAGACACAATGTCATAAAATACCTCGATCTGCAGGCAGAAACAAGAGCCATGTGGAAGAAAGATACCCAGACAGTTCCAATACTAGTAGAAGCAACTGGTCTTATAAAAAAAAATTTACAATCGTATTTAGATATGTTACCAATTCATGTAACACCGTACGAATTGCAGGAGTCATTACTGGGCACATTGCGGGTTCTGCGAAGAGCACTTTTGGCTAACAACAAAGAGTGAAACAATACTAATTTTATGAACTTTAATCGTACTTTGACTTAGGAATGGGGTCCATTCCCGCCATGGTATTAGCAACCCAAAAGACTTGGAGAAATAAAAAAAAAAAAAAAAAAAAAAAGAGATTATTTTTACAAAATAAAGATGTGCATGGCTAGGCCTGTTATGGTCCCTGCGATCTCTTCCCTAGTTTTGTTCCTATGTTTCTAGAGAATAACTTAACATAGGTGACTTTTACCAAGTTGAGTTAGTACTCAGACTTACTGTGCTCCTTAGTTGTTTTCTTTATTTATCAAAATGCTGGCAAGTGAACCAGAAGGCTCTTTATTAATATGTCGGCACTAGAAATGCAGAGTGCTGACAAGCCAGAAAAAAAAAAAAGACCAAAAACCCAGAGAAGAGTGAATATCAAAAATCGCTCTTCTTCTTTAAACATCTTTTTGCAGGGGATCAAGTCCCCCACACCCCCATACTTATATACTAACAGATCACCATATCTTGAATAAAAGGGACTATTCTGAGAAACAGCACCTTGGACTTAGTATATGTAAATTTGTTCTTTTGGCCATTCAGTCTCCATGTTTTGGGACTTGCTCTAGCAGGTCCAAACATTTCAAATGGTGACCTAACTGGACACCCTCCTGATGTAAATATATTTGAAAAATTATATAAGCTACATCTCAAGTTGTGTTTACTTTGTTTCAGATTAGATCACCCCTAAATTTTTATCATAACTATAAAGCATTCCTGGTCTGCTACTGTTCTTTAGCCTTCTGCTAATTATCTGACCAGAGAGACACAGCTCCTCAGTCACCCTCCTTTATGTCATAAAGATTCACCACATGTACAGATAACATTCTCCTTCTAATTTATTACACCAGTTTTGGCACAAGTGAAACCATCTGCTTAATACTACAACCATCTACTAACTTATACTTCAAACTGCATTGTCTTTAATAAGATAATCATTTGAAATGTCAGGACCCACTAGAACAAGTCTCAAAACATGGAGATTGAATGGTCAAAATAAGAGACTTAACTATACTAAGTCTGAGATGACTATTTATTGGGATATTCCCTTTTCTATGAGGTACAGCAATCTCAGAGTTATATAAAAGTTCAGATGGGAAGGCTGCAAGGGACCTTGCCACCCTACAAAAAGACATTTTAATGGAGACGAGCAATGCTTGATTATTTCCTCTCCTGAAGTTTCATTCGCTTTTTTTTGGTGTGTAAGTACTTGACATTTGGAGCGCCAGCATTTGATTAGGGGGCCCCTTACTATTTTTTTATTTACAATTTGATCAAAATCATATTGGAATATAGAGAAGCAAGTATTTCTAAATTCCACAAAACATTATCTAAAATTATTATTTGAAAGAAAATGGCCTAAATTAATGTGGTACACTGCACAATTCTTCCCAATTCATTGATGTAAAATTAACTACAGCATCAGGGTTAATGCCTTCACTTAAAGATAAACATTCAGTGTATAACTTTTCTGTACAAATTAAATTCTAATTTTATTATATACACAGGTTTTTGCCACATCTAAACTGATGTATTGAATTGCCTGATATATTCTAAGACCTCTCACTTTCAATTGACACCGACTCTTTTATTTCCAAACATTAATAATTAGAGTATTCGCAATTCTGCACAGCACCACTGACGTTTATATAACCAAGTCATTTATTTTTAGTCATTCATCTTACAATACTGTACTGTGTTGTTGTATCTCTGTAGAGTATGGAATAATTAACAGAACATAAATTAGCTATTTGTAATTATATTATATGTCAGCTTTCATTACTGCCATACTATGAGGTTCAGCAAGGCATGGAATATTAGCAAGAATAATAAAATATTTTCTCTAAAGGCTGTTACAGAGATGATTAACTCTTCACCACACCACTGTAAACATATAATCAAATAAGAAAAGACAGACTAAATCATTCAGACTTTATTGTCAGGGTCAAATAATATAACACTGCATCAAAACTGACAGTACTTTTCCGTTATTGGGGCAACAGTTCTAACGCACTAGCAAGCACATGCAATGATCGCACAGCTGTTGTTTCAAACCCCTTCCTGATACTGTTGAGAAGTGACTTATTTTGCAGCAGCTGTTTTCAGATGTCAGTTTGTTTTTTTCTTACTCAAGGGCCAAGACTTTCGTGTGTTTCTGCTTAACATCGATTGGTGTCATCTGGTCTGAAGTGTAAATAAACCCTTCATGCACAGATACATAGCGTAGTTTCACCACTCTCTGCTTTTATTGATAACTTCATATAGATATTTAAGCCAAGTGCAGAGACAGCAGTGATCTTTTTGAAGTCTGTACAAGTCTCAATGACTGACCACACTCAGGCATTTGTAGTTGTAAGGGTGTCAATATGCCAATATTACAGCAAGTGCTCGTTGTGCCTTTACTCATGGCGGACTTAAAATGTAAATCAAACTTAAAGAAAGACAACTCTATGACCTTGACAAAAAAGTAAACAGCCAATGTAAACCTCTAAAAAGACAAAACAAGTACTACTACTTCTCTGGACTTGAATTTCACAAATTTTCACTAATTTACAATGGGAATGCCAAATAGAAGCAAGGTAGTTTGCCTCAGACCAAAACAATATCCTCCCACTTTTTGTGATGATCCCTGGTGGATGCTGGAGATCTTGCATTAGGAGGTGGAGTTCAAAGGGGAATTAGTGTTGTGGACATGGCTGAGCTGCTGCAAAGGTAGGGTGATATGCTGCATATCCCCAGTGAATGTCACTATGGAACCAATGAAGGGAGGAAGTAACAGGGATGGGTTGTATTTAGAACCCAACTAGTGGATGTGAACAGAGAGACCTCTAGGAAACCCTTAAGATCTGCATTGGCACTAGCCCTATTGGAGGTAGTCTTTGTAGTTAGTTGGTGGCTGGTAGACTCAATGATGGATGCAGGGCATTTGGTAAAGGGCTATAGAAAACCTCCCCAAAAAATTATTCATGTTAGATCATAATTATGCAAGTATGTTCAGTATTTACACTCTTTTTTGCACAGATACATAGCTATATGTCTAAACCATAAAATCAATTTAGGAAGGACAATTTATCTAGAGTCACTGTCATGCCACCTCCATGAGTGTTTTACCCTTTGGATTGGATGTTATTACCTTTTGGTTTGGATGTTTTTACCCTTTGGTTTGACTGTTATTTTGAATGTGTTCAGGTCATCTTGATATTTATGGACATCAGGCTTGGTTTTAAGCTCTGTGTTTCCATAGTATTTCCATACAATTTGTTTAATGTTGCACTAATGAGTTCAGGAAAAGGGTGACACATGGCACGTCTACAGTTGATGGGGTTTGTATTTATTAGTCTGAATGCACTTGTAAAAACTATCAAGTGAAAGTGAAAAGTCATTCAGAATTTATGTTGCTGAAATACAGGTGCATCCTGAATGGGTCATTTGCATATATCTAATGAGTCTCCACTACAAGAGTTTTAAGGTGTTACAAAGTTAAGACTCTAGCATAGCTAAATAAATAAAGATCAGAAAAGTTAGCTACATAGCATTAATTCTACTGATCTGTTGTGCTCTAGTAGTATTGTAGCACTGACTACAGATTCAGAAGGTTACATGTAGCACAAGCTCCTTGGGAACATCTTTGCATGTTTCTGAATCAAATACCTAGTGCAGCTGAAACAACTGCATTAGTGTTCCCCTACCAAGCTATGCATGCTGCTAGACAAACACCTACAAATGATCACATACACACAGATTCCAACACATACACATTCTCACAAACACATGGACAGCCACACAGACACACACAAACCATCTCAGTCATGCCCCTGCACACACACACACACACACACACACACACACACACACACACACACACACACACACACACACACACACACGCACACACACACACACACACAAAATCAAACAGCCTTGCAGTACTTACCTTCTGCAGCATAAACTGTCTTGCTGCTGCTATAGACAGCAATGGTTGAACACCATGAAGTAACACATTCAGTCCCACTGATCTGCTCAGTAATAGCTGCTCTTGCACTACACTCATGTTTGAATCACTCCCTTATATGACACTGAGCAGTCCTGCTAGAAACAAGATCACATGGTATGCTACATGTTTCTGAATTCAACCTATAACTTTTAAATTTGTTCAACTTGAGGTCTGTTCAATAACTCCTTATCTTTATGCTCTTCTTTGACCTAATTCCACAGCAGTATTTCATTACTGGAACACATGATAATGCTAGGCAAATGATCATGAGGGTGATAATATCTCTAGCCATATCCAACTTTAATACCTTTAAGTAGAAACACTTACAAGTTCATGCCTCCTTTCCAAGTACTTAATAGTGCTTACTTCCCAAATTGAGCAGGATCATACATGACAGTCTTGGTGTACATTTGTGTCTACCCATCCAATCATCAAGACTAGCCTTAAAGGTAGTCAAAGTAGTACTTTGTTTTACCTGTAGTGGTAACTTATTCCATAGGCAATGAATACATCGAGATAAGAACCTATTTCTTTAGTGAGTCTTGTTTACCTATTGGTGTAATAGCAATATTAAAAACACTATCAAGCCCCACTGTTATCTCTGCAACAACTCATTAAAATACTTCAGATGCTGCAAATAAACAAACAAAGTTTTTACTGTGGTTTCCTTAGTTGGGGGTGGTGGTGGGGTTTGGACATCCAGAGTGATTAGAGTGATTAGTTTATGGTCTGATCTAATCAGTGATGGGTTGTCCTCCAGTGTGGAACACCTGTCACCCATGTTGGTGATGACCAGGTCCAATATGTTTTCACCTCTGGTAGGGGAGTTTACCAGCTGATCCAGGGCACTTAAGTTGATGAATTCCAGGCAGTGCTGGGTCTGGGAGTTTGTATTCGAGTAGTTTTCCCAGTGAATGGTAGGTTAATTGAAATCGCCCAATATCAGGGTGTTCGGTAGGACCTTCATGTCTTCCAGTGTCTCCAGAAAGGTGGAGTGGTGGTCCTGGGTCATGGATGGTGATCTGGTAGCAGGCCACAATTTGCATTGCAGATTTGCTCGATGTTAGTTGCACATGGATGATCTCAGAGGTATCATGCTGCACCACTAACCTGGAGGTGTAGATATCCTTGATGAATATGGATACACTCCCTCCTTTTGTGTTTTGGTCTGTGTTCTGTGGCCGAAACATGTGATATGAGTTGTAGCCCAGTAGTGCTGGGCTGCTCTCTGGAGCCTTGAACCAGGTTTCAGTTACTGCAATGATGTCGATGTTCTCCATATTGAGGAGTGCTTTGAGCATGTGCATTTTGAGATTTAAACTCCTGGCATTGAGTAGCATAACCCTCAGTTTTTTGTTAATTGTGCTGTTTATGGAGATGGGTTTGACTTTTGAGTCTTGCCTAAAAAAGGCACTATGGGGGCAGCAAGATCCTTGGCCAGTATTTGAAAGCCTAGGAGTGACAGGTTCATGCCATTATTGGTGACATTACAGAATCTATGTGAATATGACAAGCTTTTTCTTTTTTGTTTTAATGTCCCTTGCAGGACCAAGTATGATGGCTCCTCTTCCTGCTCCCAGTTGTCCCATTCCTTCCATAATACTATTAGCAGGGTATCCTGGGCAAGATCAGGGCTATTAAGCTTATTCACTCCTGTCCAGGAATGCTAATAATTTCATCTGCTAAGTGGTGAAGGTTGGGTGGTAGGGAGTGGAACAGCATGTGGGTCCTGCAGGTGGCCTACCCTATCCTTTGGCAAAGCATCCCCTCCTCTACTTCTGAGCTTCACTGTGTGCTGTTCTCTGAGATAAAGCATACTAGCAGCATACTTTACAAAAGCATTTGGCACTGCAGGCTTGCTCGGCTTAAGTTCCATGGAATGGAACATCAAGTACTCCTAATAGGTCTTACCACTGTGGTGAGCCAGAGCCAACCCCCCCAGGATGGGCAAGCTGGCAGTGGTCCCTCACTCCTATCTTCTTCTCCCAGCTCCTACAGGCACCTGAGCTGCTATTCAACCGCTGGTTGCCTACAACAGAATCAGGATCTACCCTGTACACGTGCCTCTTAACTGTCCAGATTTTTACAAAATGTCCAGATTTTTGCTACATATTTTTGGTCTTTTCCCTATAAAACTTTTATTTGTGGGCAAATTATTTAGAAATGAGGTCACTAAATTATGACAGACACATTTGATTTTCAGACTCCATATCTTTGGAAAATGCACACAAATAGAATAAATATTATTCTGGAAAATTTATATGGGCTGGATTGACGAAGGCTTGCACAGAGTCTAAAACTAGAGTAAGACTCCATGCAGCCAACATGTCTGCTGAGAGATCCAGGAACAGCAGGCAGGGGCATGCAAGAGAGCTCCTAAAACGACTCTTGCACGGACAGGTTTAGTTTTTGCAAATTACCTCATTTGCTGCTGAAAGCTATGCAAATGAGGTAAATTTGCAATCCAAGAAACACTAACCTGTCCGAGCAAGATTAGTGTTATTTGCAGAAATGTACTCAGTTGGCAACTGAGTACCGTTCTGCAAATCGCAAAATGGAGCCATGACAGCTCCAAATAAAGGATGCGTCCAGTTGAGGAAGCATGCCAATGGCCAAATATATGGTCACTGGCATTTTTTTCTGTTGCAAAATAAAAAATATATATTTTTTCCCCTTGATCTCCGATGTTTAAGCATAGCGCAGCGCCGCACAAACATGCTGCACTCTAAAAACCAGAAAAACAAAAAATAAAAGCCACAAATAGGGATTTTATTCAAAATATTCACCTGTCATGCAAGTGAATGCAGGCTGAAGACACCACGGCTACTGAGTAGAGGTTGCTAAGGGGGGAAGCTCAGTCTGAGAGATGTAACCAAGCATTAGTAGGCAATCCTATGCAAATGAGGATAAGGATAGTGAATCCCAATGTTTCCTGCTATGTGAACCATGTCCCTTGAGTGTAAGAGTAGGAAAAGGGGAGTAACAGAGTAGAAGATGGGTGACATCATGAGGGGGTATGTATCAAAAAGACTGTAAGCTTATTGGAGCAGAGTGGCATGTGTTTGCTGTGAGTTACTCAGGACTAAAAGAGGTGTGTCTACAGTTGTCTAAACTGAAATCAAGAAACTGAAGGTGTACGCCGTGGCTATCACTAAAGTTTCTTGCAAAGCTGCTGACACTGTGTGCGCGTGTGCATGTGTGTAAACCCGCCTAAGCCTGTGTGCGTGGGTCTGTGCCCGTGTAAGCCTGTGTTAGGCTGTCTAAGTTAGTATACACAAATGTGCACCCACCTAAGCCTGTGTAAGCTTGTGTAAGCCTGTGTGCGCACGTGTGTGCTCGTGTGCATGTGTTTTTTCTTGTTTGCGCGGCACTGCCCCCTGTAGAAACAAAAAGGGAAAAGGAAGGAAGGAAAAGAAGTAGTAGGAAGTTAACCAAGGAGAACTAGCAGAACTGCCAGGTGAAATCAATCAGAATCAGCCAATTACACAGGCAGTACAGTAGACCAGCCCAGACCAGCACCTAAAACTCTGCAAACAACATTCCCCCATGTTTTTCTCAGAAACACTGCAACACTGCAGTCAACAAAGAGAAGTGAAAACTTAAAAAGCTTAAACTGAGACATAAAAATGTTAGGGGCTGCCATTGCTGTTAGAAGGCAACATGTGCAAGATGCTGAGGGTGGTGCCATTGCGAATGCTGCTGAGCAACCCACAGTGAGGAGACGGAAAAGAGTGTACAGACCCAGGGTAACCTACCAGGGGCTACATGAGCTGGAGATAGTGGAACGCTATAGAGTGGACAGAGAGCTCCTGCCGCAAATTGTTGAGCTGTGCAGGCCACGCCTCACACACAGAACCAACAGAGGGGAACCCATCCCAGTGGAAACCAAAGTATGTGTTGGCCTAAGAATACTAGCAACAGGTACCTTCCAGAGACCAAGTGGTGATATGATGGGGATTTCACTGGCATCAGCATCAAGGGTACTGCACCAGTTCCTGAATGCCATGGCAGCACATGTCGGTGATCATGTATATTTCCCCAATTCCCATGAGGTATTGGCCAGCAATATGTGTCTCTTCCAGCAAATAGCGGAATACCCGGAGGTAGTGGGTGCAATTGACTGCACGCACATACACTACACAAATGAGTGCACCAAGCCAACGGAGCACGGAACCCACGAAGTAAAAAATAATAGCCAATTCCAAAAGTATACGTGGAGTTCCAGGAAAAAGTGCTATCAAGTCCAAAAATCACCACAACTGAAGTTCTTTAAAAATAGATGCAAATCTGTAATTTAAGGAACAGTGCTGCAACGTTAGGTGCATATAAAAACTAGTTTATTCAAACACGTTAGCGCTTTCAAACCTTAACC
>NC_056731.1:1447563931-1447618288 GCF_019279795.1 Protopterus annectens | reverse complement strand
AAAATTTTTGGGGGGAAATTAAAGGCAAGTCTAGTTTAATACATCATGTATATTTTATATATATATTTTATTTTTATACATATACATATATTATTGTATATATATTTTTTAACATTATTATAAAATTTCTGTATAACATTTTGTACAATTATTCATCTATTTATCAACATACTAGTGTTATGTTAATTTAAGCTTTTTGTGCTTAGTTGTATTATTCACAATACTATGGTACAACATGTTTAGGATTTGTAGCTTTAGCTTTAATTATTTAATTGTTTAATTAGAGGGCTGGCTACTCAATGTATTTAAGCAATGTGAATACCTTCTGTATGATGTCTGAAGAAGTTGTATTCAACAACGAAAACGTGTTTTACTGGGAGAACTGTCTGCGTTAATAAAGGAGTGTTTTTACATCTACGAGTGTTTCTGACTCAAGACAGATTTGGCTACATCTGGATATTCATTGGCTTTTTTTCCCTCTGGAGCAGGTTTTGGTATCATTGTGTTTTTTAGTTACCTGCTTATTCTCCGTTTTTGTTGTTTTGTGCTATTATGGAGGATTCGGGGGAAATTTCAGCAGCCGATATCCATATTAATTCATTTCGCTCAGAGATGGGCGAAATACGTAGACTTTCTGGACAATTAAGTCAACTGATAGATATCCTTGTGCCCTTGGGGAAGGGCTTGCAACAGGCTTTATCTAAACCTGTTCACCATGCTAACTTGGACAAACAAGACTTGCCGGTCATCGCTGGCACATCGGAACACAGAGGAACATCTTTTCCCGGCGACGGACGTCATCTAAACTCGACGGACTTTCAGAGAACGCCGGTTCTTCTACAAACGGCGAACGAGCAGGGTTTGAAGTCTCCAGAACGAACGGGGCTCAGCCAAGTGCCAGTTTCTACTTTTCAAGAGTGGTATAAGGACATACCTTCATTCGATACTCACAGAAGTCATGTACAGGCGAACGAAAGGAACTTTAACTTTCAAGACTCTATGGGGGCACTGGAGACATCCTTGTATAGGTACAGAAGTCTTAATTTAGATAATATGTACCTTAATGAATGTTTGATTAAGCGACTAGTGCCCAAGGGTCTGAGGATACATAAGTATCCTAATAATGTTATTAAAGATAGTGATTTTCATAAAGAGTTAGTTAATGCATTTGACAACTGTGGGTTAGCTATTGTTCAGGCCATTATCAGAAACAACGAAAAAGAGATTATGTTACTGGATAAGGACATTGAAAAATATAATGAAGCTGTGACTACTGATCTTTTGTTTCAGGTTGAGGAAACTAAAAAGAAATACTATAAAATGAGATTAGATATTGACAGCAAATGTGATGTTATTGTTAAAAGGAAATATAAAAAATTACAGAGGGACATCAGAGAATACAGTGAAGGCTGTCAATATCCTATGCCAGCTACTACCCAAGGGTATACCCAAAAACAATATAGACCGGTATCTTATTCAGAACAGGTATTCCAAGAACGTGAACAATCTACAGATAGGTTTCATGAATGGGCAGCTGAACCACTCCCCAGGAGATCTGAAAGGATTCGCAATCAGCGAAAGCCCCCTCAGTCTTTTTCCCCCGAACGTCCCCCATACAGGGGGAACATGAGGAACAACATGTAAGGGTGTCAGAGACTACTTCCAATGAAACAATAGATATTATAGAGATACTTCACAGTGATATTGATGATGTTGAATTTCCCTACACCATATGTAAAAAAGCTGGTTACTCTATTTACAACTACAGCCATTTACACATTACTGATACTTTTTTTGAACTATTTACCAAGGGACTTAAATATGTCCCTAGTAGGAGTAGTAACGTTACACAAGTTATAGTGGATCTTAAGTTATTCATTAGAAAACTCAATTTGGAAAATCTCATGGGACATAGTGACCCAATCAGACAGGATTTTCCGCACAGAACTAGTACTTTTAATCCTCCTTTGCATCCCCAATTGAAAAATCTCGAAAAGAGAATAGAACAGAAGATCAGGAATCAAAGTAAACATACTAGATTTGCTTCTAATTTAACCCCTTCTGAAAAGCAACTGTTGGACACTTTGAGACAGGACACAAGTATCAGGGTTATGGAACCAGATAAAGGAGGGGGTATGGTCATCATGGACCAGGTTCTGTATGAAGGTAAAATGAATAGTATACTTAACAACCAATCCAGATACAGTACAGTTTCATTAAATGAAATCAATATAGCTTACAAAAAAATAGATCTTGCTATAAAAAATCTTCTGGACATAGGCACTATAGATCAAAGCACCTATGTCTTTTTACACAATGCAGAACCGAGGGTACCATCCATTTTTGGAGTACCCAAGGTCCACAAAAATTTACAAGACCCACCTTTAAGACCTATAGTGGCTGCTCAGGGTTCAAAAATCTCTACTATTTCCAAATTTCTGGACTACCAGTTTAAGAAATTGTGGCCTAAAGCTAACCATTTACTTAAAGATTCGTGGGAATTTTTGAAACAAGTAACCCCGGATTTAATGGTACCTAACTTAAAATTCCTGACCATAGACGTCGTGGACCTATTCTCGGTAATCCCACATGAAACAGGTCTGCAATGGTTAGATGAAGCACTTACATCTTGCCCCAAAGCCAATAATCGGGACAATTTTCTGATTATGAATCTCATGAAACTTGTTTTGTATCACAATTTTATTTACTTTACAGGTGAATATTACAAGCAAACTTCTGGGGTAGCCATGGGGGCCAATTGTGCCCCCATATATGCTGATATCATTCTATCCATTTGGGAGAGTAAATATGTATTGAATAGTTCTTACAGACAATACTGGGTTGCCTATTATAGGTTTCTCGACGATATTTGTATTTTTTGGACAGGACCAGATAACCTTATTCAGGAATTTATGGAGTATTTGGCCTCCACTACAGATTTTCTTACATTTACACATCAAGTCCATGAGAACAAGGTAGAATACTTGGATGTCCTGCTCAGTGTAGACAGGGAAGGAAGATTTCAATCTACTGTATACAGAAAGCCTACTTTCTCTAACAGTTATATCCATTTCAAAAGTCTACACCCCATGTACCAAAAAAGGGGTATCGTCAAGGGGCAATTCGTTAGAATATCACGGATGACCTCTGACGATGAACAATTTTTATTAGAATGTCAAAAATTGAGTATCATGTTTCGGGATAGGGGTTACCCGGAGGATTTTATTCATAACATTAGGGATCAGGTAATGGCTGGTAGAAGGGACAGATTTACCCCGGTGTTAGGGTTAGGGATCATTTCTCAAGGTCAGAACACCACAAACCACAATTTAGAATTTCAGCAAGCCTTTATTACACAATATAGTACTAACTCTAGTTACATCAAGGACATTATTTCCCAGGAATGGAATACATTTTTAGAAATTACTGACTTGCCTAATTTACATGGTAAAAGTATGAGAACAGTTTATAGCAAAGGGAAAAATATAAAGAGTATCTTGGAACATGGTCCTAACCAGAACAAATCCGCACGCACACGTAAGGGTACTTACAGATGTGGGACTTGTGCTCAATGTTCCCACATCTTACATGACGAACAAGTAACCCTTTCAGCCCTGAACAGAGTGATCAAAGCTAGGGCATATTATAATTGTAATAGCCAACGGGTCATTTATCTGGCTACATGTACTCAATGTCCAGCATATTATGTGGGCAAAACTGAGCGAAGTCTCAAACGTAGGATATATGAACATATGTACGATGTACTAAAAGAGAACAACAACAATGCCTTGTACAAACATATATCCACATGCCCTACAGCCAGATATAAATTCTTTGTCCTGGAAAATATATACAGGGACCCTAGGGGAGGACCTTGGCAGGCCAAGTTGGAACAAAGGGAAACTTTTTGGCAAATTTCCCTGGAATCAAATAAAAAACCAGGCTTGAATGATTATGTTTCTATCAAGCCTATTTTAAAATTAAAGGCAAGTCTAGTTTAATACATCATGTATATTTTATACATATATTTTATTTTTATACATATACATATATATTATTGTATATATATTTTTTAACATTATTATAAAATTTCTGTATAACATTTTGTACAATTATTCATCTATTTATCAACATACTAGTGTTATGTTAATTTAAGCTTTTTGTGCTTAGTTGTATTATTCACAATACTATGGTACAACATGTTTAGGATTTGTAGCTTTAGCTTTAATTATTTAATTGTTTAATTAGAGGGCTGGCTACTCAATGTATTTAAGCAATGTGAATACCTTCTGTATGATGTCTGAAGAAGTTGTATTCAACAACGAAAACGTGTTTTACTGGGAGAACTGTCTGCGTTAATAAAGGAGTGTTTTTACATCTACGAGTGTTTCTGACTCAAGACAGATTTGGCTACATCTGGATATTCATTGGCTTTTTTTCCCTCTGGAGCAGGTTTTGGTATCATTGAGCTTTGCATTACACATAATTGACATAGTCGCCCCTACTGCGTGGGATAGGTGCACGTCGTGCGCACATTCCGTATGACATCGACGGTATATGCCCATGCACATGTGTGCTGTGACACTATACATAAATGTCCTATCCCCTGCTGTGGCACTTCAGTGTTGGATATCCACTGCCAACATCGGCGTAGGTGGTGGCATTGTTCTGTGTTTGCAACCCCTATGGCAGACCTGGGGTAGGGTTACCACCTGTGCCTCTTTGCAAGGGACAGTCCCTCCTTGGGCAGTTGTGTCCTGACAAATGTATCACAAATGGCAAATGTCCTGAGATTGTGGGACATCACTATATCCCATTCTTATGTAAGAGTTGCATAACATACTTATTTATGTATGTACATTCCTAACTGTTACAAGACACACAATAAGCAACTGACCTGCTACAAGACTACACATTTCATTATGCAAAAGAGTAGAGTTCTAACCTTTGTACTGACCATGGGTATGTGTCCACCTGTAACATCTGAAGTGTGTCCCGACGATTTCCCACTTTGGCCTTTTGAAAGGGTGGCAAGCCGGCCCTGGGGTTATCGCGGGTGTTTACATGTTGTCCCACTGCTGTGCACACGTTGTCCACAGTTGTTGGTATGCTGCGCGTTTTAGCATTACATATCCAACCTTCGCCTCTCTCTGCCTGATGGACAGGTATCTTTACCTACACACACCGTTCACATACTGTACAGATTCGTCATACGTATCGTGCGTTACACACCAGTACATGTCGTGGGTTCGACATACCTTTCCGGCCTTTTGTTTTGATTTCGTCTCTATTCCCCTTTTCCTCTTTGTCTACTTTGTCTGCGTTCGGTATGAACATACGGTTTGAATATCCAGGGGGTCTTCCTTATATTCGTCGTCGCCTGATGCATGTGGGTTAATCAGGCCAATAGCTGTTCCTCGGTGTGTACTTATGCGCATATCAGCGGTGATCCCCCTTCCTTTCGTTCGTTACGCGTCGGCACTAGGCCATGGTTCTTTCCTCGTGTGGCCGTTGGTTATTTGCAATACCTTCGTGAGGATGGTATGTATTGTATCATGTTTGTGTGACTGCATCCGCTATGTGTGTTGTCGGGTACATTTCGCTGTGGTGTTAGCCGTGGATTGTGTGTGTTGGGTATGGTATTGTGTTCGACATGTGGGTCCCCGTGTCCTGGCGGCGCCTGTCGATGGCGTTGTGCATTCAAATGTGTTACCTGGCTGTTATTTTCCTGTACATAGCGAATGCATGGATGCATGAGCCGCTGCTAGTGTTTCCCAGGAGCTTGTTGTGGGTATGCCGCTGTCATTCACTGCCTGTATGTGTTTGCTACTGTTTTAGCTGTTATCCCTTTGATATGTGCAATGGGGTATATCTGCGGATGTGGGTGACGGGACGGTGTGTGAGTCTTGCATTTATACATACCAGATATGCTAGTGTGTGTGCTCCATCCATGCTTACGAGCTGCGGGTTACCTGTGTGTTGTTCCGGGAATGTTTGTTTTGTTGATGTCGTCTGCTGTCGGTATCGCCTGCATGTGTGCTTCCTGCACGTATTCCTCCTTCACATCGGTTATATATCTGCGGATGTTCGTCCGTGCCTACCATCCATTGGCATTTTGTCGCTGATAGTTACGGTGATTGTGGTCCTATACTTGGGGCGGACTGTATGCTACCGGTAGCCTCCTATTCGTGTGCCGCTTGCTTACGCCACGGTCGTGGAACACACCGCGGTATTTACCGGACCGTGACTGTTCACGATCGGTGCCGGGATGGCACATTCGTATTTTCGCCGTACATGCCTGATGCTGTGTAACGTTGCCGACGGACCGTGTGGAGTGTGCGTTATGGCCGCCATACCTACGGTCGTGGTTTGTACATGCGTCCTTTGCATCTCCTGTTTGCTATGGCCCTGTGGTACACTTTGGGACATTTGCGCTTTGCATCATTTTACGCCGCCACGTGCATAGCCACTTAGGAGATGTCGGTACTACTTTGTGGGTACTGCTGTACATACGCCTATGGTTCCTGTACTGTATGCCTCGCTATTATTACACTCCGGCTGTGACATGTCACCTTCATACACAGTTTACACTGGCACACACATTACACACACACAGCGGAACACACGACAACCTCACCTCACACATACACATATTGCCGCCATGGCTGTCAACCTTCTATTGCCGGAGTGGGGAACACACACAGTAGTAATGTGAAACACATGGGCATAATGTGGAACACATAGTAATGGCATAGTGACAACTTCAGCTAAGTAGGTCATAGGTTGATTATGATATGCTGATTTACTTACAGTGAAGAACCTTTACTAACTTACTATGAGTACATTCTATTTACCAGGATGTCATTTATATACATTCCTAACAATGGTTGTTTGAGAGACATTTTCAATGTGGAACTTGGAGGAACTGCGAGGAACATGCACTGTTTTACACCCCAGATGAGGTACGTTCCTCATAATGTCGTACACTTCACTGGTATGCTTTCCGCTTTCGCACCGACGGTTGGACACAATACCTCCGTTGGCGACGCCGGTGGCGGCGTGTATCTCCGCACTCATGTCCTATGGATATGACACGCACATATGTAGGGTTGCCACCTTTTCAAATGGCCAAGGTGGGACATTTTTAGTACGTACGTCAGGTTTTGCATGCCAACACATACCCACGGCCAGTACAGAGGACAGCGATTCACTTTTTTGACGGAATACAAAGCTGTAGCATTACAGTTGCTTATTCTGTTTATTATCATATTTAGATGTTTCTTCTACAAAATAACTGTTTTCTGCAACTAATAGAGTAATTATGGGAAATGGTTTTGTCCTACAATCTCAGGACATTTGCCATTTTGTCATTGTTTTTGCAGGACACAACTGCCCAAAGGTGGACTGTCCCTCACAACGTGGGACAGGTGGTGACCCTACACATATCCCGTTACTGTACCGTGGACCGGTGACCATCCCGACACGTGGATATGTATTGCTGCAGGTTAACATTTCCATGGCTGGCGTTACCTGCCCTGCCCACCCTCCAGGATGATCGGGTTGTCGGTCACTATGTTTAATATGTGGTGATTTCACGTCTTACTTATCTGTGACCTTGCATCCCTGGGTTCCATATTACCCTGTTGTCCTTTCTATCTGTGTATGCGTACATATATTTCTACATGTGTACTGATATGTATTTCGGTATCTGTGTATGCAAATGCGTACATGTGTGGTCGACTTGCGCCGATAGTGGCAGCATATGGCTACGCCGTGTGCTGTTGAACTGGCGTGCGTTGAGGTGTTGGCGTTCCATGCTCTGCTGACTATTGGGTGTGCAGTGTTTGGCCGGTGCCTTTGTTGGAGTCACACATACGTCCGCATACGGTACACATTACGGGCGGACATGTTTGTGTGGCGTCCATTTTACTGTGTGTGCAGGTCAGGAGGTGTCAGTCCATGGGGCCTACACTGTCAAAGTATGTGCTATGCGTTCCCTCTTTGCCAGGGCGTAGGCATATTGGGTACGCCTCTGTCTACCTACTGGGGCTGGCTCAGTGTGTCCGTGGCGCCAAACGCCCTGTGCCTGTGCTTGCCCTGGCAGTTGTGGCGGGCTTGGTGGCCCTCCGGCATTATGTCCCTGCAGCAGCTGTTTCCGCAGAATCATATTGTGTAGCATACAACATACTATGAATATGTGGGCACTTGTGCCTGGAGAGTACTGCAAGGCTCCACCGGATGTATCCAAGCACCGGAACCGTGATTTCAACATCCCGAACACACGCTCTATGATTATTCTCGTTTGTGCGTGTGCCTCATTATGGCGTTCTTGCATGTGTGTGTGTGCATTTCTGATGGGTGTCATCAACCACGGCTCCAGTGCGTAGCCAGCATACCCCACAAGGTGACCTTGTGTGATGTCCCCACTGGCGAATACCTGATACAGCTGTGAGGCATGCCAGATATGGGAGTCGTGGTAGCTTCCAGGGCTGCCAGCACACACATCCATGATAATGCCCTGCGCATTGCACACGACCTGGCAATTGATGGAGGGGTATCCCTTGCGGTTTATGTAGCGTCTACCCTGCTCCCCAGGTGGTGACTTGGTTTCTTTGTGCGTACAGTCTATCGCACCCAGGCCCTCCGCGTATTGTGCCACACGGTGGAAGCGGCGCATATTGCTAGCCAACTCCTCCTGAGATGTGGGGAACTTTATGTGCTCATGGGCATGTGGTAACATGGCATCCAGGAACTGGTGTAGTACCCTGGATGCTGATGCCTGTGAGATGCCCATTATGTCCCGGTGGGCCTTTGAAAGGTACCTGTAGCCAGTATTCGCAAGCTCACACATACCTTTGTGTCCACTGGGATGGGCATCCCTCTGTTGTCTCTTGTTCTCAGGCGCGGCCGGCACAGCTCCACTATTTGCTGTAACGTGTCCCTGTCCACCCTGTAGCGCTCTACTATCTCCAGGTCTCGCAGCCCCTGGTAGGTCACCCTTGGTCTGAACACTCTCCTTCTCCTGTGAGGCCTACGGTAGTTGTCGGCACCACCCTCCGCAACTCCGTCTGTCTCTGCCACATACCTATGCATCACGGCCACGGCGGCACCCAGCATATACATGTTAAAAGTTCCCCGTCTGTTTACACCCTACGCTGCGGCGTTTGGGAAATCGCTGTGTGTTGTGCGCATTCACATTTATTACTGTTCTGCTGTATACCTGGTGATGTCATTGGGTGTGTCTGTGCGGCCCTATCCATGGATTATTTCCGTGGTTTTACGCTTGCAGCTGCAACGGTACTGCCTGTAGTGTAACATTACAGTTGCCTGCATTGCCTTCGCCTGGCATCTTACATTACTGCATCCTGCACGCACATGGCATATGATGCATTTTATCTGCGGCCGCAGTTATGCTACATCTGTACTTGGCTGTGCTATTTCGGTTCTTTGCTCTTTGCATTTCTACTACATCCCTATTATCTTTGCTCTCATATGCCTCCCTTTCCCGTTCTGCAGGAGTCTGCATGCAGACTTATCAGCTGCCGGCGTTTGCCCTTCCTGCATTGATTGGTGTTAATTGCTCGTTACGGATACATTTACACTGCTTCCGCATTTCCTCGTATTCTCAGCATTACCTTCCTATATCCCTGGTTGTTGCCGGTGAGGCCGTCACATGACTGGTTTCGGGAACGTAGTCGTCCTCGTGCACATGCATTTGTACGCGCATTCTGTACTGTCAGCGCATCTATTTCCTAACACGCCAGTCATGATGCTGTAATATGCATTGTACAGCCCAGGTTTGCTGTCCTCCAATATCCTTCCTCCTACAGTGGCACATCCCTGTGTGGTTGACATCTATCTGGTGTAGGCGACTCCTCGGTGTAGTACCCTCGCCGTTTGCTCCATCCTTACGCTGGCGCTTTTGCGATTCACTATTATCTGCCTCATTTGCATGGAATTGACTACTAATACCTGGTTACGGCGGACACCACCTCCACTCCTTGACAACCATTGCGCTGGGGTTGCAGCTTTACATACATACTATGGTGTGTGGTGGCTGTGCAGCTGATTTGTGTTCTAATGCTCTTTTCGGACATTATCATATTATTTCATTGCTTTACAACTTCTGTGCACACATCCCGGGGGTCTGCTGTTCTTTCTACGTACGTGCCATTTATGTCATTTTTTACATTTTGTGCATATTTTCTTTGGACATTCTCGGTGCCTTTCCACATTGGCATATTGCACCTATATGATACCTGACTTTGACAGCCTTCCGTTACTCCTCCGGTATGTTTGGGTAAATGTAAACCGTTTTTTGGTTTACATTGCCGTGCCCTTACGCTACGCCTGCGCCACTTTGTGGATCGCTATTGCCCTCATTTGCATGGTGCAATACCGCACACAGTGTGTTTTGCATACCTACGCCGGGGGCGGGGACGGTCCGGCGCACGCCGGTAGTGCACGTGGAATTCATTCATACCTGAATCGCTAAGCAGCCATATTTGGCGTTATAACGCCGACGCTATGCTGGCGCCTGGCGCAAGGTTCATGAATCCCGGGGAGACTAAATCATTCAGACTTTATTGTCAGGGTCAAATAATATAACACTGCATCAAAACTGACAGTACTTTTCCGTTATTGAGGCAACAGTTCTAACGCACTAGCAAGCACATGCAATGATCGCACAGCTGTTGTTTCAAACCCCTTCCTGATACTGTTGAGAAGTGACTTATTTTGCAGCAGCTGTTTTCAGATGTCAGTTTGTTTTTTTCTTACTCAAGGGCCAAGACTTTCGTGTGTTTCTGCCTAACATTGATTGGTGTCATCTGGTCTGAAGTGTAAATAAACCCTTCATGCACAGATACATAGCGTAGTTTCACCACTATCTGCTTTTATTGATAACTTCATATAGATATTTAAGCCAAGTGCAGAGACAGCAGTGATCTTTTTGAAGTCTGCACAAGTCTCAATGACTGACCACACTCAGGCATTTGTAGTTGTAAGGGTGTCAATATGCCAATATTACAGCAAGTGCTCGGTGTGCCTTTACTCATGGCGGACTTAAAATGTAAATCAAACTTAAAGAAAGACAACTCTATGAACTTGACAAAAAAGTAAACAGCCAATGTAAACCTCTAAAAAGACAAAACAAGTACTACTACTTCTCTGGACTTGAATTTCACAAATTTCCACTAATTTACAATGGGAATGCCAAATAGAAGCAAGGTAGTTTGCCTCAGACCAAAACAATATCCTCCCACTTTTTGTGATGATCCCTGGTGGATGCTGGAGATCTTGCATTAGGAGGTGGAGTTCAAAGGGGAATTAGTGTTGTGGACATGGCTGAGCTGCTGCAAAGGTAGGGTGATATGCTGCATGTCCCCAGTGAATGTCACTATGGAACCAATGAAGGGAGGAAGTAACAGGGATGGGTTGTATTTAGAACCCAACTGGTGGATGTGAACAGAGAGACCTCCAGGAAACCCTTAAGATCTGCGTTGGCACTAGCCCTATTGGAGGTAGTCTTTGTAGTTAGTTGGTGGCTGGTAGACTCAATGATGGATGCAGGGCATTTGGTAAAGGGCTATAGAAAACCTCCCCAAAAACTTATTCATGTTAGATCATAATTATGCAAGTATGTTCAGTATTTACACTCTTTTTTGCACAGATACATAGCTATATGTCTAAACCATAAAATCAATTTAGGAAAGACAATTTATCTAGAGTCACTGTCATGCTACCTCCATGAGTGTTTTACCCTTTGGATTGGATGTTATTACCTTTTGGTTTGGATGTTTTTACCCTTTGGTTTGACTGTTATTTTGAATGTGTTCAGGTCATCTTGATATTTATGGACATCAGGCTTGGTTTTAAGCTCTGTGTTTCCATAGTATTTCCATACAATTTGTTTAATGTTGCACTAATGAGCTCAGGAAAAGGGTGAAACATGGCACGTCTACAGTTGATGGGGTTTGTATTTATTAGTCTGAATGCACTTGTAAAAACTATAAAGTGAAAGTGAAAAGTCATTCAGAATTTATGTTGCTGAAATACAGGTGCATCCTGAATGGGTCATTTGCATATATCTAATGAGTCTCCACTACAAGAGTTTTAAGGTGTTACAAAGTTAAGACTCTAGCATAACTAAATAAATAAAGATCAGAAAAGTTAGCTACATAGCATTAATTCTACTGATCTGTTGTGCTCTAGTAGTATTGTAGCACTGATTACAGATTCAGAAGGTTACATGTAGCACAAGCTCCTTGGGAACATCTTTGCATGTTTCTGAATCAAATACCTAGTGCAGCTGAAACAACTGCATTAGTGTTCCCCTACCTAGCTATGCATGCTGCTAGACAAACACCTACAAATGATCACATACACACAGATTCCAACACATACACATTCTCACAAACACATGGACAGCCACACAGACAACACAAACCATCTCAGTCATGCCCCTGCACACACACACACACACACACACACACACACACACACACACACACACACACACGCACACACACACACACACACAAAATCAAACAGCCTTGCAGTACTTACCTTCTGCAGCATAAACTGTCTTGCTGCTGCTATAGACAGCAATGGTTGAACACCATGAAGTAACACATTCAGTCCCACTGATCTGCTCAGTAATAGCTGCTCTTGCACTACACTCATGTTTGAATCACTCCCTTATATGACACTGAGCAGTCCTGCTAGAAACAAGATCACATGGTATGCTACATGTTTCTGAATTCAACCTATAACTTTTAAATTTGTTCAACTTGAGGTCTGTTCAATAACTCCTTATCTTTATGCTCTTCTTTGACCTAATTCCACAGCAGTATTTCATTACTGGAACACATGACAATGCTAGGCAAATGATCATGAGGGTGATAATATCTCTAACCATATCCAACTTTAACACCTTTAAGTAGAAACACTTACAAGTTCATGCCTCCTTTCCAAGTACTTAATAGTGCTTACTTCCCAAATTGAGCAGGATCATACATGACAGTCTTGGTGTACATTTGTGTCTACCCATCCAATCATCAAGACTAGCCTTAAAGGTAGTCAAAGTAGTACTTTGTTTTACCTGTAGTGGTAACTTATTCCATAGGCAATGAATACATCGAGATAAGAACCTATTTCTTTAGTGAGTCTTGTTTACCTATTGGTGTAATAGCAATATTAAAAACACTATCAAGCCCCACTGTTATCTCTGCAACAACTCATTAAAATACTTCAGATGCTGCAAATAAACAAACAAAGTTTTTTACTGTGGTTTCCTTAGTTGGGGGTGGTGGTGGGGTTTGGACATCCAGAGTGATTAGAGTGATTAGTTTATGGTCTGATCTAATCAGTGATGGGTTGTCCTCCAGTGTGGAACACCTGTCACCCATGTTGGTGATGACCAGGTCCAATATGTTTTCACCTCTGGTAGGGGAGTTTACCAGCTGATCCAGGGCACTTAAGTTGATGAATTCCAGGCAGTGCTGGGCCTGGGAGTTTGTATTCGAGTAGTTTTCCCAGTGAATGGTAGGTTAATTGAAATCGCCCAATATCAGGGTGTTTGGTAGGACCTTCATGTCTTCCAGTGTCTCCAGAAAGGTGGAGTGGTGGTCCTGGGTCATGGATGGTGATCTGGTAGCAGGCCACAATTTGCATTGCAGATTTGCCCGATGTTAGTTGCACATGGATGATCTCAGAGGTATCATGCTGCACCACTAACCTGGAGGTGTAGATATCCTTGATGAATATGGACACACTCCCTCCTTTTGTGTTTTGGTCTGTGTTCTGTGGCCGAAACATGTGATATGAGTTGTAGCCCAGTAGTGCTGGGCTGCTCTCTGGAGCCTTGAACCAGGTTTCAGTTACTGCACTGATGTCGATGTTCTCCATATTGAGGAGTGCTTTGAGCATGTGCATTTTGAGATTTAAACTCTTGGCATTGAGTAGCATAACCCTCAGTTTTTTGTTAATTGTGCTGTTTATGGAGATGGGTTTGACTTTTGAGTCTTGCCTAAAAAAGGCACTATGGGGGCAGCAAGATCCTTGGCCAGTATTTGAAAGCCTAGGAGTGACAGGTTCATGCCATTATTGGTGACATTACAGAATCTATGTGAATATGACAAGCTTTTTCTTTTTTGTTTTAATGTCCCTTGCAGGACCAAGTATGATGGCTCCTCTTCCTGCTCCCAGTTGTCCCATTCATTCCATAATACTATTAGCAGGGTATCCTGGGCAAGATCAGGGCTTGGTTTATTCAAATTGGGTTTATTCTTATAAACAATCTTGGGTTCAGGACCTACCAACTCAATAATCCGTTCGTCTAACCTAAGTACCTCCCAATGCCTAATCAATGAATCCTTAATCCATAATGCATCTCTGGTATAAAATAAAGGGGCTCTCACAACTTCTGCTACTAGCCTATCATTGCTAACCTCATTGTCAGATTGTTCAGAAAAATAGGGTTTAGCCACTGTATTCCTAAGATGGTGGACATCGTTTAAAACATACTCAAACACTCTGTCACTATATCCTCTATCAAGGAACATAGTTCTAAGCCGACCTATCTCCTCTACATACCCTTCAGTGCTAGGATTCAGTCTAGATGCTCTCATTAATTGACTTTTCAAAATGTTATCAAAAACATACTTAGGATGCATACTCTGGCGATGTAACAGAGTATTCCTGTAGCATGACTTCCTATGAATGGAAGTATTAATCAACCCTGAGGGTAATCTAGTGATATTAACATCAAGGTAAGAAACAGAGTCCAAAGAATAACATAATGTAAACTCCAAGAAATCAGTAGAGTTATTGATCTCCTCAACAAACAGTAACAACTGTTCAACATCTCCATGCCATATAAAAAAGAGGTCATCCACAAACCTCTTATAGCAGCTAACCTTCTCTTGAGGTTAGCAATGATAGGCTAGTAGCAGAAGTTGTGAGAGCCCCTTTATTTTATACCAGAGATGCATTATGGATTAAGGATTCATTGATTAGGCATTGGGAGGTACTTAGGTTAGACGAACGGATTATTGAGTTGGTAGGTCATGAACCCAAGATTGTTTATAAGAATAAACCCAATTTGAAGAATATGTTGTGTTATAAGATGTTAATGAGGAAAGAGGTTAAGCCTCGTGACATTGGACATAATACGGTTCCTTGTGGTAAATGTAACCAATGCGTAGCCATTGATACTAATACTACCTTTGTACATCCTGTCAGCAATTATATCTACAGGTTCAACACAGGTACGAATTGCACAAGCAAGAATGTGATATACTTAGCTAGATGTTCAGCATGCAATTCATATTACATAGGTAAAACCAACAGACCCTTGAGAGAACGAGTTAGGGAACACCTATATCACATTAGAATGGGCACAGAAACAAATGCACTAGCTAAGCATGTCAAGAGTGCTGGTCCGTCACATACATTTACGTTCTCTGTTATGCAAGAAGTATTTGAGAACCCTAGAGGGGGGGACTTAATTAATTGTACCCTGGAATGTGAAATGAAATGGATTATCAGGTGTAAATCTGATAGATCACCCGGTCTGAATGAAAGGGTGAATATCAAACCTGTGCTCAGGAAGAAGAGATGTAGGAAACCCATGAACCGTTAGTAATTCATAGGAGGTACAGGTAGATTACTGTATGTGTTGTCCCAGTATTTATTTATTTATTATTGCTCAGCGTCACCATCTATATATCCTTATATTTACAGCGCTGTTTATACATTCTTTTGTATATATTAGTGGCAATTAATTGATGTGTTTTATACTTATGTATGTGGTTCCTTATGTATTTTAATATTGTAATGCAGTTAGACATGATTTAGTAGTCATGTTTTTTATGTTATAAAGCTAGTCACAATCATCAGCATAATATTTTATGTATTCAGATAGCTCAGTTTGATCTGTCTTTACATGCATACATGTATATTAATAGGAGATATGTTTATATAATATTGATAGGGTTTCTAGCTTTTTGTCAACTGCATATTTTTAATTCAATTTTTAATTCAACTTGTAGGGTTAGTATATTTTTAAAGGTATTATCTGGCTTATCCAATAGGATTCATAGGGAGACTATTTAATCAGCGCAATTGCATTGTTTTTTGTACGTCTGAAGAAGCCAGTAGGTGAAAGCGCTAACGTGTTTGAATAAACTAGTTTTTATATGTACGAACGTTTGCAGCACTGTTCCTTAAATTACAGATTTGCATCTATTTTTAAAGAACTTCAGTTGTGGTGATTTTTGGACTTGATAGCACTTCTGCCTGGAACTCCACGTATACTTTTGGAATTGGCTATTATTTTTTACTTCGTGGGTTCCGTGCTCCGTTGGCTTGGTGCACTCATTTGTGTAGTGTACGTTTATTTGTTATTTGCGCACCGACCGAGGAGGATGGCAGACAAACTTGATGGGAATGTAGAGTTGCCTTATGTTCCGACGACGCCGGAATTGGCCAATCGGAAGGGCGAGAGGTTTGCGAAGTGCATTACAGGAACTGACAATGTTTTAATGCTATTTGAACCGAATTTGGATTGCTTTGAGGAAGGGAATGATTTATTAGATACTGTGTGTTGTACGGAAGATCTTAATCAACTCGAAATGGATTTCATAAGACTTAAGAGACTAAAGCTGCAACGCCAGCATTTTGAGGTATGTCTGGCTAAAAAGATTGTACCGCGTGGGCTAAGCGTGTTGAAAATGCCCACTTCTGGCTATACTTTTCCTGATTTGTTGTACAAATGGCAGCAACTCAACTTGGAGTTGAGTTTTAACTATATGTGTTTGTTAATTCATCACCATCAGTCTGAAGAAGATGCTTTACGGAGATCAGTTAATGACCTTTATGACAGTATTAGAAGTAAATATGACTCTGGTGTTATAGATGTGAGACTGGACAGAGTTCTTGATAACGTCTCTTTGTTTGAGAGACGCTTGATAGAACAAAAGAAGTCAAAAATATCGAGAGACTCTAAAGATTTTAAAAATAATAACGTCTTTACTTGGCCTAGAACTGTGAATCCAGCAGGGTTTGTTAGTCATAGTAATAGGACTGACAATGTGAACACTGGTTACAATGCTGTGATTAGGAACAGTAATAATGCTGGTTGTACTGACATTTTAGACAAAACTGTAAATAATGTCGCTAAGAGCGACGTACGCCACACGTCTATTGTTAAAGATGTTACATCTGGTAATCAGTTGCCTGCACTCAGGGATAATGGTGAGACGTTAGAAATACGTCCAGATGAACCTAATAATAGGGATGTGGGACAACATGTGTATGCAGATGTTGTAGTTAGGAGGAAGACGCATAGTAATGAAGTACCTCCTAGTTCGTCTTCTAATGTTTCTACAAATAATAATTCTGTCATTCAAGCAGGGTGTACCCCTTTCCCTATAGCACAGTCACGCTTTGTAGGGAGGGAGAGATCCAAGAGCAGGGGTCGACAGAAAAGGAAAGGCTCAGACTGGGAACAACAAGGTCCAACCTTAAAGAAAATGTGGGAACGTGCAGGGGTTCGTTAGTTATTAACATTTCTAACAGGAGTCTTACACAATATGAAGAACAAGTACTTGCTAGAGGCCTGAATTTCATTCCTACCAGTAATGGTAACTTGGTAGATTCTATTGTAGATATTAAGACATATGTAAGGAATATCCAGTTGAAACTGGATTATGGAACTGATAATTCAGGAGTGATGGACATGGGGTTTCGTGTTAATAGTACATATGTACCACAATTACATCCTCTTCTGGATGTGTTTTCCAGATTGGTTGAGGAAGACATTTACACCTATTTTGAGAATGGTAATAGACCCAAGTGCAAATTTAATTTGAATTATCATCAGAGACAGGCCCTTAATACACTGAAAATGGATAAATCCATTGTTATAAGGCCAGCGGATAAAGGTGGCCCGATAGTAGTCATGGATGTGAATGGGTATATGGATATTATGACTGAATCTTTATATGATGAAACATTTTATTTGCGAATTAATATGGTTACAGTTACTGAAATGATGGTCGGGGTATATAATATGTTGGATGAATTACTGTCATTAGAAATTATACCCACTAGTTTATATACTTACTTGAAGGTCCTTAATCCTAGAATACCTGTCATTCAGGGCCTACCCAAGGTACATAAGTCCTTAGAGAGGCCACCCATGAGACCCATAGTTGCAGGCCAAGGTTGGCTTACGGAACCCCTGTCTATGTACGTTGAATATCACACCAGGCCCCTTGTGAATAGGATTCCACATATCCTAAAGGATAGCAAGCAATTCCTGTTGGATTTGTATGATGAGTTGAAACTAGTAAGTGACTCTTGTGAATACGTTCTAGTGACCTTAGATGTAGTGAGTCTTTTTACGAAGATACCCAATGAGATAGGGATATTGTACATGCAGAAGTTTTTACATTCACACTCTTCTTACACAGATAGTATGGTTGATATGTTGTGTCTCTTTATGGAAACCATCCTGACCAACAACGTATTTATGTTTGGAGAAGAGATGTTTTTGCAAAAAGATGGCATAGCTATGGGCACTCCTTGTGCCAATAGCTACGCCAACATTGTGATGGCACAATGGGAGATGGAATTCCTCTTTCATACTAATGGGTTTAAAGAGAAGGTTAGCTGCTATAAGAGGTTTGTGGATGACCTCTTTTTTATATGGCATGGAGATGTTGAACAGTTGTTACTGTTTGTTGAGGAGATCAATAACTCTACTGATTTCTTGGAGTTTACATTATGTTATTCTTTGGACTCTGTTTCTTACCTTGATGTTAATATCACTAGATTACCCTCAGGGTTGATTAATACTTCCATTCATAGGAAGTCATGCTACAGGAATACTCTGTTACATCGCCAGAGTATGCATCCTAAGTATGTTTTTGATAACATTTTGAAAAGTCAATTAATGAGAGCATCTAGACTGAATCCTAGCACTGAAGGGTATGTAGAGGAGATAGGTCGGCTTAGAACTATGTTCCTTGATAGAGGATATAGTGACAAGAGTGTTTGAGTATGTTTTAAACGATGTCCACCATCTTAGGAATACAGTGGCTAAACCCTATTTTTCTGAACAATCTGACAATGAGGTTAGCAATGATAAGCTAGTAGCAGAAGTTGTGAGAGCCCCTTTATTTTATACCAGAGATGCATTATGGATTAAGGATTCATTGATTAGGCATTGGCAGGTACTTAGGTTAGACGAACGGATTATTGAGTTGGTAGGTCCTGAACCCAAGATTGTTTATAAGAATAAACCCAATTGAAGAATATGTTGTGTTATAAGATGTTAATGAGGAAAGAGGTTAAGCCTCGTGACATTGGACATAATACGGTTCCTTGTGGTAAATGTAACCAATGCGTAGCCATTGATACTAATACTACCTTTGTACATCCTGTCAGCAATTATATCTACAGGTTCAACACAGGTACGAATTGCACAAGCAAGAATGTGATATACTTAGCTAGATGTTCAGCATGCAATTCATATTACATAGGTAAAACCAACAGACCCTTGAGAGAACGAGTTAGGGAACACCTATATCACATTAGAATGGGCACAGAAACAAATGCACTAGCTAAGCATGTCAAGAGTGCTGGTCCGTCACATACATTTACGTTCTCTGTTATGCAAGAAGTATTTGAGAACCCTAGAGGGGGGGACTTAATTAATTGTACCCTGGAATGTGAAATGAAATGGATTATCAGGTGTAAATCTGATAGATCACCCGGTCTGAATGAAAGGGTGAATATCAAACCTGTGCTCAGGAAGAAGATATGTAGGAAACCCATGAACCGTTAGTAATTCATAGGAGGTACAGGTAGATTACTGTATGTGTTGTCCCAGTATTTATTTATTTATTATTGCTCAGCGTCACCATCTATATATCCTTATATTTACAGCGCTGTTTATACATTCTTTTGTATATATTAGTGGCAATTAATTGATGTGTTTTATACTTATGTATGTGGTTCCTTATGTATTTTAATATTGTAATGCAGTTAGACATGATTTAGTAGTCATGTTTTTTATGTTATAAAGCTAGTCACAATCATCAGCATAATATTTTATGTATTCAGATAGCTCAGTTTGATCTGTCTTTACATGCATACATGTATATTAATAGGAGATATGTTTATATAATATTGATAGGGTTTCTAGCTTTTTGTCAACTGCATATTTTTAATTCAATTTTTAATTCAACTTGTAGGGTTAGTATATTTTTAAAGGTATTATCTGGCTTATCCAATAGGATTCATAGGGAGACTATTTAATCAGCGCAATTGCATTGTTTTTTGTACGTCTGAAGAAGCCAGTAGGTGAAAGCGCTAACGTGTTTGAATAAACTAGTTTTTATATGTACGAACGTTTGCAGCACTGTTCCTTAAATTACAGATTTGCATCTATTTTTAAAGAACTTCAGTTGTGGTGATTTTTGGACTTGATAGCACTTCTGCCTGGAACTCCACGTATACTTTTGGAATTGGCACGCACATACACATCAAAGCACCAGCTGGTGAGCGGGGTAAGGCCTACATCAACCGCAAGGGCTTCCACTCCATCAACTGCCAGGTCGTGTGCGATGCCCAGGGCATAATACTGAATGTGTGTGCTGGCTGCCCTGGAAGCTACCACGATTCCCATATCTGGCATCTGTCCCAGCTGTACCAGACATTTGCAAATGGGGACATCCCTGATGGTCACCTAGTGGGGGATGCTGGATACGCACTGGAGCCATGGCTGATGACACCCATCAGAAACGCACACATACCTGAACAAGAACTCCATAATGAGGCACACGCACAAACACAAAATGTAATCGAGCGTGTGTTTGGGATGCTCAAGTCACGGTTCCGGTGTCTGGACACATCTGGTGAAGCCTTGCAGTACTCACCAACTACATGTACCCAAATTGTTATGGTATGTGCCATGCTACACAATATGATCCTGCGAAAACAGCTGCAGCAGGAACAGCATGGGGCAGGGCCAAACAGCCCCCCACCATTGCCAAGGCCTGCACAGGCACAGCGTGACTCAGAGGAGGAACAACCTGAGCCTGCCCCAGTAGGCAGAAGGAGGCATGCCCAGTATGCCTTGTCCTTGGCAAAGAAGCAATACATAGCACATACACTGGCTCAATAGGAACCCTGGAAATTATACCTCTCTCTGACTCGCACATAAAATAAAAGGGATGCCTAACTTGACACTACCTGTTTCCAAACATGTATAGGGAGTGTAGTATGTGTATCCAACATAGGCAGCCCTGCAGCACCACCTGAGGCATGATTGCCATGTTTTAAGCAATATAAAGCAGTGCTAAGCAGCTTTTACCAATATCTAGTATATGTAAACAAAATTTCTCGTGCAATGTTGGCCAAGGTCGGCCAAAGTTGGTTAAACATGCTCATATCTGCTTTACTGTTCCTTAAACAGTCTGGTCTGGCCAGCATGAAAATAAAAAGCAGTGAGAGGGCTTGAACCCAGGATACTGTGCACTATAGTCACAGTACTGAACCACTAAGCCATGATAACATTACAGTGGCACACACACAGCAGGACAATTGTACACTAATGCAAACACAAAGTAATGCTGTATCATGCTCCTAATGAGGCAAATGGGTAACCTCACCCACACGCCTTTGCAGTCAGAGAACATCAGGTCAGGCGTTGTGATGTGGGTTGTTTAGGCTATGAAGTCGCAAGCTAATATATGTGGCAATGGACACTAAGATCTGTAGTACAGTAGCATGCCTCAAGCCAGTATGATAGGCAACAGTACAGACTGTAATGGTGTCCTGTACATAACAGTGCAGGCACAGCAAATGTGTATAAGTGTCAGGTGAAACCCACATCCTATGTACACCCACAGTAACAATCCGGTGTGCCCACAGGTAGAAATGTACAAAGAATAGCTGTCCCCCCTGTATGTAGAAATGTTGATAAGTCTATGCAAAGTGTCTCATGGAAGCCCTGCAGGCACAGCATGCTTCCTGTTGATCTATGACACAAAGGTGAGCCCTGCTTTAAAAATACACCTTAATTTATCATACACATATAGTATAAATGTGTATACTGTGCGTGTTCACACACTACAACAAATGTAGTGGATTTCATTCAGCATCACACTGAAAGGTCATAATGGGCATGCTCACACACTTGAAGAAACAAAGCAAATGTCAGGCAGGAAGATATGAATTGTCATACTGGGCATGCTCACACACTTAGGCTAAATACAGGTGTGATAATAAGGGATCTATGGACAAATGTGTATAGTCATCTCTACTTCCAGAAACACATTCACAAAGTGGTCTGAAAATCCTGCTATGTGTAGACACAAACTGCCAAGGTCTGTGCATGTAGGTCAAAGGAGGTTGTCACTACTCAGCAGTCATCAGACCTGTCAGAGAGTACCACAGCACACTTGCGATGAATCTGACTAGGCACGTTCAGCAACTAGAAAGACCAATGAAGAACCTTAACAAGAGGATCACTGGCCTCAAACAGTTGCCCCATGCAACAAGATTTAATGTAACCCAAGCTGTACTCTGTTCCATACTGTCTACGCAGGAGATCTCTGCCCAGCAGACAGGTCCATGTAATGTTTACACTCAGATCTGTTCTGAGTTACAGCTCAATGGCACTAAATGCACAGAGCCAACTGATAGTGGCAACATCCTGGCAGATAGGATCAGTTTTAACTTTACCCCCCTTTCACCCATGAAAGAGCACATGTCTATAATGGAAGACTGCAAAGTTGCTGTCATCACGGCTGCACAGGTAAAAAACACTCTCTGAAGCCAGTATCACAGCAGCCATGGGACTAGATAACTTCCCAGGCTGCGTAGTATCTACTTTCCTGAAGTAAACATTAACATGGAAGTTCTGTGGCTACTGAAGTTTCCAGAGGACTACAAACTAGGAGCCATCATTGTAAACACTAAAGATGTGGACATCTTACAAAAGGGCCTCACTGAGACAGATGGCTGTTGTCCAAGCCATGGGCTGTAGCTCAATGCCAAAAGGTGCAGTATCATCACCTTTGTTAAAATCTCTGTAGCCAAGAACTACAACATAGGTGGTAGTATACCTCACACTGTAAGTGTGACAAGAGACCCTGGGTCACAGGTGGACTGTAGATACAACTGTGATAAGCACATTCCCACAGTAGTCAGGAAACTCTCTTATGTGGAACACCTCATCACAAAATGTGTCTCATGCAGAATAAAAGAGGACCTTGTTCCCCTGTACTCACCACTCACTAGAACTATAAAAGAGTACAACACCACTGTTGCTATGTACCTCATAAGACAACTACAACAACTGGAAAGCCAGCAGCAATACCTCACAAAGAGCATTAGTGGCCTGAAATACATGCCATACACAGACCATCGCAAAATGCTCCATCCGTACTCCCTTGCATATTGCCTACTCAGAGGTGTTCACTGCCTAACATACAAAGCTATGTCAAACATACAGCTGTTGGATATGATCCACGTAAAACACTCACAATCACCCTGACCTTTGGACCCAAGACCACGAGTGAAATACAAAAGGAAGTGGTGTAGCCATTTACCTTATGGATATCCACACCTCCAGGTTACTGGCACAGCATGAGGCCTTGGAGACCATGTAAGTGCAACTAACATTGGGCAAAGCTGCCCATCAGATAGTAGTCTGCTACAGATCATGTACCTTGTCTCAGGAACCTCACTCAGTATTTTGTAGAACAATGGCAAATATAAAGGTCCTATCAAACACCATTATATGAGGAGATTACAACTACCCAAACACTGAGAGGGTGAATTACTTGTATAGAACGTCCTTTGCCCAATGTGTCCTAGAGTTAAGAAACTCTAACACCCTGGAATAGCTGGTCAGCATGGCCACTAGAGGTGACAACATACTGGACATGATCATCACCAACATGGGGTACCAGTGTTCCACAACAGAGATAAACTCCTCGCTGGTAATGTCAGATCATTAAGTAATCACACTGGACATCCACATCCCCCCCCACCCAGTCAATGAAACCACTGTGAAGACATTTTCAAAAGCAAACTGCACACTTCCCAAGACCAAAGTGGAAAGTTCCAAAGCCCTCTTGCTATAGGATAATGGTATACAATCTGCCAAATCATTTACAAGTGCATCCTATGAGCATCTACAGGGATGCATGGATTGAGACATAGGTTCATAGGTTCATAGGTTCATACTAGGCTATCTGCCCAAGGGCATTTATAAGCCTAGCCCATAGTTATGTGGCTTTCACCACCCCTTTAGTTTGAAGAAGACTATGCCCATTATTTTGCTGTGCCTCTGTCAAGCAGTGACACTGAAGTTATCCCTGGGGTATATATGCGATCTCCCATCCATTGGTCAAGATTCCTCTTGAACAAGGCCAGTGAGGTGCTCTGCCTCACATGTACCGGGATTTTGTTCCACAGCATAGGGAGTCTCTGGGTGATGAATCTGTCCCTCCAGCATGTTCTATTAATAACCGTGTCAAGGTTTAAGTCTCCCACCCTTGTGGTTCTGAGGGATCTAGATTTTTTGAGGTGAAGCATATTCATCAAATCTGGGTTTGACATGGCCTTATATGTCAGGCACAGGTCACCTCTGAGCAAGCGGTATGCGACTGAATAGAGCTGGAGTTCTTTCAGTCGGGCAGCATAAGACATATTTTTGAGACCCTTTATCCTTTTGGTGAGGAACTTTTGGGGCCTTTCCAGCTGCTGCAGGTGTCGGGTCAGATACATTCCAAATGGGGCGTTGTACTCAATCATAGGTCTAATGAGTGATGAGTACAGGGGACGATGACCTCCGTAGATCTAGATGTGAATCCCTTCATGATCAGGTGGGCAATGTAGAAGGTTTTCCTAACTACTTTGGCAACATGAGTGTCAAACGAAAGGTTACTGTCAACCTGGGTCCCCAGATCCCTGATGACTTCTTCTGTGCTCAGTGGATTGCCACCTATATGGTAGCTAGGGGTAACCTTGTTTTTCCGAAGGGTATGACTATGCATTTCTTGGCGTTTAACTTTAGGCCATAGCTCTGGCACCAGTTATCCATTTCTGTGAGGCCCTTCTGAAGGATATCTGTGTCAGATGTGTTTTCGACTATGGCGCCCAGTTTGCAGTCATCTGCAAACTTTGTCAGCCATAACCCTCTTGTGTTTGCTTGTACTTCAGAAAAGTAGATGCCGAACAAGAGTGGTCCCAGGACTGAGCCCTGTGGGACACCACTTGTGACAGGCTTTGAGTCTGACATGGCGCCAGCAACTCTGACACTGTGGGCTTTGTCACTTAGCCAATTTGCAACCCATCTTGTGATGTATGGGTTTACATTCAAGCTGATGAGTTTTTCGATGATACCTGAGTGGGGTATTGTGTCGAAAGCCTTTGCCAGGTCGAGGTAGGCTGTATGGACTGCCTTGCCCTCATCAATGGCCTTGGTGACTGTTTTGAAAAAGTCAACCAAGTTTAAAAGGCATGATCTGCCTTTGACAAAGCCAAACTGGGTTGGATCCAAAGTCTGCAAGTTCCCTATGTCTTTATTTATGAGTTCCATTATGATCCTCTCCATGGCTTTGCAGATAAGGCTTGTCAAGCTAATGGGACGGTAATTTCCAGGGTCGGTGGAGACACCGCCCTTGTGAAGTGGGACCACAGTCGCTGTGCGCCACTCCTTGGGTATGTATCCTGAGGTGAGGCTAAGATTAAACAGCTGTCCTAACTGCGGGTTTAATTCCTCATTGAGTTCATGGAGCACACAGCCAGGGACACCATCTGGTCCCATGGATGCTGTGTTTTTTGCCTTGGAGAGAGCAGTTCTCACTTGGGTGTTGGAGATGTTTGGGGGGCTACAATCCTCTGGTATAGATATCTCTCCTTTTGGGGGGGGGGGAGAAGTTTGCACTGAACCTGTCAGCCAGTATGTTGGCAATGTGTGTAGGTTCAGTAATCTTCACATCATTTTGAACTAATTCTGAGCATATCTGGGAGTTTCCTCCTAGGTTTCTAACATAGCTAAAGAAGGCCTTATGATTGTCTTTTGAGTCCTTGGCGATTTTTCTCTCAAAATTTGCCTTGGATGATTTTATGAGAGCTCTTAGTTTTTACTTATAATGATCAAAGGTGTCTTACCTTTCAAGGATTTTGCTCTATCTTGTAGTAGCTTCCTCCTTTTGTTGTAGAGCTTGTTTATGGCTGGGGTCCACCAGACTGGACGCTTGCCTTTGGTACAAAGAGTCTTAGTTTTGTTTGGGATTGCCTGATCCATGCAGTCCTGTAGGTGCTGGTAGAAGGCATTTGTAAGTGATTCAGCGGTTTGAGTAATGTTTACTACTGGCTCAGGGGCCTTAAAGGAGACCACACTAGTTTTTAGAAGTGTGAAGTCGGCTTTTGAGAAGTTTTTCACTGTGGTCTTTTTATTTCAGGTGGGGGTGGGATGAGGACTTCCAGCGAGATTAGTTTATGATCTGATCTCACCAGTGAGGGGTATACTTCTGGTGTTGAACATTGTGATCCCATGTTCGTGATGATGAGATCAAGTATGTTTTCTCCTGTTGTGGGGATGGTGACTAGTTGTTCCATGGCATTTGAGTTTATGAACTCCAGGAACCTTTGGGCTAGAGTGTTTGGGCTTGAGTAGTGTTCCCAGTCTATATTAGGGTAGTTGAAATCACCTAGTATGATGGTGTTTGGAGATACATTTATCCCCTCCAGTGTTTTCAGGAAGGCCATGTGAGGTTCCTGAGTTTGAGAGGGTGGCCTGTAACATGCTACAAATTGCTGAGCAGTCTTGCCTATGGTTAATTGCACCTGGATGGTCTCCGATGCATCGTGCATTGCCACCAACCTTGAGGTGTGTGTGTCCTTTATGAATATGGACACCCCCCCTCCTTTCTTGGTGTTGTCCGGATTTTGGGGCTGGAACGCATGATATGAGGTGAAACCTGATAGTGCTGGGGTGCTCTCAGGAGCCTTGAACCAGGTTTCTGTCACAGCACAGACATCGATGTTCTCCATACAGAGAAGGGCCTCGAAAAGTGCATCTTGAGATTGAGACTTCTGGCATTGAGCAGCATTACCCTTAGTTTTTTTCCTTTTTTGTGTTCTAGGGTGGTAGGTTTAGAATTTGAGCCTTGCCTAAAAAAGGCACTATGGGGGTGGCAAGAGCCTTTGCCAATATCCGGAAGCCCAGGGGTGACAGGTGCAAGCCGTCCCTTGCAAAGCAGCGTGGCTTGTCCAGCATGTCATCCCAGGCAGACAGACATTGGATCCCCTTTGAATGACACCAAAATTTAAGCCATCACAAATAAAACCAATTTAAACATCACAAATAAAACCAAGATGCACTCCTCCAAACATAAGAAAACAATCTGGTGGTCATTGCCCATAAATAAGCTAGACAACAGAAGGAGGGAACTAACACCTGATAGAGCCAACGTCACTAAAGGAAAGGCATCACTGATCATTATTAGGATGAAACAATGATCACTCATAAAATAATCCAAAGACAGTTTCTAAAGACAAATTGCCAATTGATGTAAGAATAACAACCACAAAGCCTTCGGTAGCTATACCAGACATGTAGGTGTCAACTTCCAAATATGCTGTCAGCTACTGAAAAAAGTAATGACATACACCAAACCAACTTTCATTGCTCACACCCAGGGGGACAAGTTCAGTGTAAACTCCCTCCCATCACCCCCAAAAGGGCCTGTGTCCATCACAGAAGGATGCAGAGACCCAGACGTCATGGACCTGCAGGTAAAGATAGCCCTCACCAAAGCTAAGAACATAGCATCAATGTGACTGTAAGTTGTCCCAGGCTGCGTCTTACACTAGGCCCATATGGAACTACACCCTCACCTACATTCACTGTCCAGACTCAAGCGTACCACAGGCTATGTACCCAAAGAATGGCATACACTAACAGTCATTCAGCTCCACAAAGGGTGTGCCCAAACAGAACCTGGAAACCATTGCCCAACATGTGTACTCAGCCTGGTCTACAGAGCTATTGAGCAAATCATCATGGAACCCATACACTAAGACATTGGAGATCTCCAGACACTGGACTCTACACAACTTCGCCTTGTTAAAGGCAGAGCCTGGCTCCCAAACCTAGTTGACTTATTTAAACAGTTACCATGAACTTAGATGGAGGTGAAAGTAATTCACACAGCCCACCTGGACCTCACTAAGGGCTTACCACACCATTCCCCACTCTGTCATCATGGACAAGTATACCAGCTTGAACATGAACAGCTATGTCACAGGATGGGTGGCCAAGTGGCTCACAGATCAAACACACATGTTCATAGTTGCGGGTGCCATGTCCAGCTCTAAGCCAGTCACAAATGGCATCACGCAGGTCTTGGTCCTGGGACCCCACCTGTTCAGTTGATACTGCTCAGAGGTACAGGCAAGCATGGCAGGTGTAAGGCTGAACAGGTTTGCAGATGACTGGAAACGGTGGTCCATAATTGACTATACAGCTGACACAGACATCCTCCAGAAGTGTCTTACAGAGACAGATACCTGGTGTCAAAACAACACCCTCAAGCTGAATGGCAAAGAATGCATAGTCATCCCCTTTGGGTAATACAAAGTGCACACAAATTACCACATAGGTGGTAATCCAGCATGTACGGAGAAAGTCATTATGGCCCTGGGGACACAGGTAGATAGTAAACTCACCTTTGATGATCACATGGCCAAAGTGTTTCGACATTCCTTCAATGTAGGCCATCTAATGTCACCTAATGTAGCACACTTCGTATAGTCTGATGATGTCACCATCCTACAAATGTACCTGTGGAAAAGAGAATCTCTAGTAATCTGTATAGCATGTTGTGTTACTGCATACTTATCCAGTATCATAAAGTAGTTAGGTGAGGTTTGAATCTTGCACCGGACAGCTGTTTTTGTGTGTGTTCTCCTTGAGGAAAAACAACTGTTTAGGAGAGCAGTGAAACACCTCAAAAGTGGTAGTCTAACCTTTGTCAAGTCTGATGATGTCACCTTCCTACAAATATACATGTGGAAAAATGAACTCCCACTAATCTGTATAGCGTGTTGTGTTAATGTGTACTTCTCTAATATCATGAAATAGTTAGGTAGGGGTTTGAATCCTACACTGGACAAGTTTGTGTGTGTTCTCTTTGGGAAGGAACAACCTTTTAGGAGAGTAGTGAAACACCTCAAAAGTGGTAATCTAACCTTTGTCAAGTCTGATGATGTCACCATCCTACAAATATACCTTTGGAAAAGTGGACTCCTAATAATCTGTATAGCATGTCATGTTAATGCATACTCCTCTAATATCATGCAGTAGTTTTGTAGGGGTTTAAATCCTGCACTGGACAACTGTATGTGTGTTCTCTTTGGGAAGGAACAACATTTTAGGAGAGTAGTGAAACACCTCAAAAGTGGTAATCTAACCTTTGTCAGGTCTGATGATGTCATCATCCTACAAATATAATTGTGGAAAAAAGAACTCCCAATAATGTGCATAGCGCGTCGTGTTAATGCATACTCCTTTAGTAGTGAGGTAGGAGTTTGAATAATGCACTTGGTGAGTGTCAAAAACATATATGTACATGTTACCTCAATGATTGCATGTGCGGGAACCCTGCTATCTCCAAGAACACAGCTGTCATCCTTGCCAGACTGTGCTGCTGCTTCCCAGACCTTAGGTCACATCTGTATGCTTGTGACAAGGCCAGCCACTGCAGTGATCCCTGGCCTAGGTCATCTGTGTCACACAAAGTCATTACGGTTCCTATTGGAATGTGTGAGTGAGGGTCTATGGCCAAAGTATATGTCAGACATGTTCAAACGCAGTAAAGTCTGTCAATGATGACTATTCATAACAGGTGTAGAACAAACTATGTGGATATGCATGCAGACCCCTTATTGCTTATGTGATCCACCAAGGGATTCCAAAATACCTTTAGAAATGTGATTAACAAAGGAGAGATGACATAACACTTGGTTGCATGTACACATCGGTACCTGTTCATCATGTTGGTGGCTACTACCTATGTGGTACTGTGGGGCATACCTCTCAACCTGGAAATATCAAAAATCTGGACAAGGCCCATGAAAAACAGGTACAAATCTGTACGTTGATTAACATCTAATTGCATACATAAGTATGTAACCCCACCCACTCCAATGGACTTGTGGGATACAAACTTTCAAACGCAAATTGAAGAACAGACAACCAAAACATGGCACCAGAGTCCCCCTGCAGCCATTCCAGTGTCCTGTTACCTGGCTATTTTGCCCCATTTACCATAAACACTAATGTATACACACAAGCATACACACAGGGCCACACAGAAAAGCTGAAAAAAGAAACTGCAAGGAACCACCATGAAAAGTAGAAAAAAGTTTAATGTTGAACGAGCGCTTTCACGCACACACAGGTGCGCTTCATCAGGTTACAATTAGACAAAGGGGACACTCTATTTATATACCAAAGACAAACATCAATTAATCAATTAGTCAGGCAATAATGATGTAATTAGTTCTATAATCATCTCACTATTTAAAGAGACAAGCTGAGAATATCTTCTAGTGCTTTTTCTCAGAAAAATCAAGTTAAAACACTAAAGTGGATATTGATAGCATATTTTTCAAACTTCTTTTTTCTCAAAGAAGTGAGTTCAATAGACAAAAGTCAATAATAATGACATATTCATCAAACCTCCGCTATAAAAATTATTAGTATAAAAACTATTTATATAAGAACCATTTATATAAATATGTATCTCATAGTGTGTAGGTCACATATCGTGTCATATATTCAAAATTATTATCCTATGCATCATTTATATAACAAAGTAACAAAATGACAAAATTCATCCATTCATATGTCACTGTAGTATCTGCTAACTTAGTCAACAAAAGCAGATGTATTAAATAGTCGATCCTTTAACACTGTGACTTTTGTCCTTTATTAAAGGCCCCCACAAAATCATGGTCTGACGCTCAGCCAAAGGAAGGCCACACAGAAAAGCCAACAATAAAAAGCAGCCATTTCATGGCTACTGTGAAAAGAAAACTATTGAAAGAAAAATGTATTTAAATCTGTGTGTGTGTAATACTCTGAACATTTTCAGAACCTTAACAATTTTCTATTACTATTCCCCAAATGTTGATTGACAGCTTAAAATCATTTTTTAAATACATTACTCTTTAACCCTGACTGTAAAATGATTGTTATATTGTATACTATTTTATTTTTTACTTTGCAGACAGTAGTGTTTTTTCCTCCTACTCTCAGCAGCAACTGCACTGGTAAATATGAGACAAACATTAAGCATGATAACACAATATTTTAAGGGATCCAATGATCTCTATTGAAATTCCTTAAGAATATATCATCGAGAGGTCATGCAAATGCAGTCAAGCAGTTATAAACATGCCAGTTCACACCACGTGAGTTGACAAGCTTTGTGCCATCCATCTGTATATATCTATCTTCATGATACATTTTACTTTTGGGGATTTTAATTTGGATAAGAAAATGAATCCCAGATGCCAAAGCAGCACAAAATACTTAGAAAGTCATGCAACGTTTCTAACTCAAAGACATGAAACAACTAAAAATGGAAACAAGACTCATTCCAAGTCTATGACAGTGGATGTATTCAAAACACAAAGAGTATGCAAAAATCAAGACCATCAGATCATTCAGGCATTAAGAAAAAGTTGTGCAATGTAGTATATTCATTGTCTGAGCAACAACAAACTTACCTAACCGCTTGCTCTTAACTAAGTAGCCCAGGGCATTATTATTCACCATGTGCAACAGTTTCACTCCACTCCAGCCTAAATTGTCAGTCAAAGATTTCACACAGTGTTCTCAACATCAGCAACCTAACATAACTGATGTTTATTTAGTGGATCTTCATAGGAATCTGTGAAGTCAGGAGTGAATGTTGATAAGGAAGTTTAGATTCCTTTTGTTTTTCACTGCCTGTTGCACTGAAATGATGGGGCTGTTTACTTTAAATTTATTTTATACACTAAAGACAGTGTACACTGTGCAGCAAAGTCTGGAATCCATTCATCTATCAGTTTTCAGGTTCATAAATGTGTATTTAGCATGAAGTACCAGCTCAGGTAAGAGAGTTTGATGTAATCCTTTCAGTATTTTGGAGAAAATGCAGAGATAGGCAGCATGGAACTTGCTCCAAAAATGAAAATGTAGTCCTGTAGACTACATACACTGGAATTGTAATAGTCACAGTGACACAGACTGAGATCTAACTGGGTTTATAACATTATTTTGAAATAGTGGAGTGATGACCATTGCTGAGGGCTGACAGAATGAGAGAGCATATTGCATTTTCCCATCCTTATCAGTTAAACTGGACTAAAGTACAGATATAGAATGATAGAAAATACCCATTCCAGAAAAGGAAAAAGGGGTCCTTGTGTTTCTTGGTCTTCACTGCTTATTTCAAAGTGTTCTGTCTTATTCAGGTGTAGCTTGTTTTTCAAAAGATGCTAATGTTCCGGACTTTACTAACTGCTCTAAAATACTTGAAAGACTATTATCAGCAACACACACCTACACCCTCTCTCTCTCAGACACGCACATGCACTTTCTCTCTAGTTTAAATTATTTACACACACACACACACACACACACACACACACACACACACACACACACACACACACACACACATATATACACTTACCCAGAGTAGTGCTCTTCCTCTTGGGCTGCTGTTCCCCATGCTGCTGCCATCCTCGCGGCCCTCTGTTCCCGTTCCCCATGCTGCTGTCATCCGCTGTATCCACCATTTGCTTCAGCTTCCCGGCCCTCTGTTCCTCACTGTATCCACGTCCCCATTTGCTTCAGCTTCCCGGCCCAATGCTATCCACGTCCCCATTTGATTTGGCTTCCTGGCCTGATGCTGCTGCTATCCATGTTGCTTCATCTTCGCGGTTAATTCCAACTGCCAGATGGAAATGATGATGCGAGCTCCTTGAACTCAATTCCGACTGGCAGGTAGCCTGACGGTGCTGACTCCATTGCGCACGTGATGATGTCAGCTCGACAGTGCAAAAATTTTAAAAAAGAAAAGAAGAAATCGGAAATAAAGGGGTGCCACTCGGGAATCGTGGCACCCCTTCATTTGGACCCCAAAACTCGGTAAAAACCGAGTAATTTGGAATGGTTGGGAGGTCTGCTATGGGGATAATATGTTCCTTAAAGGTGGATAACTATGCTTAGTTTGGCTTATAGCTTTACAGCATGGGTTTGACAACAGGCATCTGTCTGTATGATACCCTTGTGGAGGATGTGTGTGTCATCTGGAGAATGCATTATAGGCCACAGTATGCATTACCAGACGTGGATGGACGTATCCCTACTGTGATTGCTTGTACCTAAGAGAGATATATGCCAAACAGGAGTGGTCTCAGTAATGGGTGCAGGTGAATACCAGTGGTTACTGGCATTGTATAGTACCTGAACGATCCAAATGTTGCTGTGTGTCCTACATCTGTGTATCTGTTGTCAAGACATCATCTAACGATTGGTTATGGTCAGGCTGTTGAAGTGATGTATACTACCAGAATGCAAAACAATGACAGATAGTAACAGTATCACCCACAGCACAGTGTCAAACCATGTCATACACACATGTGTAGTCAGGTTCCGGAATGTGTGTAGTACAATGCATACTGGCCACCAATAGAAAATATAGAGTGTTACTATGAAATACAGAGCATGTCACCCTGGCCATGTGTCCACTACGCACATACATGTGGACAGTGCACCTCCACCATGTTCACAACTGTACACCTGCAAATCTGTGCTACACACATCTCACACATACTGTCCACTCTCTAACACATGCTGCCAATACTGCACACATCAGCCAAGTGGCACGTGGCTGGACAATACACAATTGGAACCAACACTGGTGTAAACAACACTACAATGACAATCATAGCTTTAATGCATCATGCCTGCTCAGCTACACCTTCAAGCATATCATTACACTCTACAGCTGACAACATGCTAACATTGCTATACTGCTATATAGACACCCTGTGCATCAGCACCATGGTAGCCTGTTCCTGCATCAATGTTAAAGATGACAGGAGGCGGCACAGGTTTCATCATATGCACAGGGTGTGTTGTTGGTTTTCCAGAGGCCTACAGTGAGCCATCCAATTGGCATGTATGTGTGTGTGTGTGTGTGTGTGTGTGTGTGTGTGTGTGTGTGTGTGTGTGTGTGGGGCAAGAATACTGGAATGGGCCAATGTTGTTGTAATGTGTGTGGGTATGTGTTAGCCCTAGGTTTCTGGAGTATGTGTGTGTGTGTCTGCATGCACACAGTTCCACCATGTGGCTGCCATATACGGGTATTTGTGGGACAGCCACAGACTGTACCTGTGAGGCTTTACAGATCACCATCTCTGGCCATGGATACGGTACCTGTGTCTGGCAGGGGTGCTACTGACACTATCAGGTACTAAGCCAGACTGGGTACTATCCCCAGAGATGTATGGATGTACACTGGACACAGGTCCCTGCTGGGACTGTCCAGAGCCATGTGTACGTGGTCTTCTAGGACATTCTATGGACAGCCCACCCTCAACATTGCTGGGGCTGGTACTGGCACTACGGGAGTGGCTGTGGCTTGAGGGATGTCTGCTGCGACTGCCAGCTGCTGATGTTGCTGGCATACATCCACGTTGACATCTCAACCGTCCTGCACTGTCCTGACATATGGACATGACATTGCAGAGGATATCTAAAGTCTCTCCCCAACGTTTATCAGTGACCTCGGTGTAATGACAGATGGCACCTGCTAGGTCACGGATACTGTCAATGATGGTGGTGTTATGTGCCCTCTGTGTCCTTAGTCCCTGTCTGGTGTACCGTTCCATACGTGCCTGTGCCTCCATGACAGCCTGGAATATGCATGACGTTGTCAGACCTGTGGCACGTCTGCCAGTGGCATGATGAGCAGCAGTGCTTCTATGAGAACCCCTGGACAACTGCCTATGTGGTACCCTTCCAGACATCTGGGTATGGCTGCTGTGTTGGGATGCATGTGCCATGGATACCACACTGTCCTGGCCAATGCCAACTGTATGCTGTCCCTCAGCTATGGGCATTGGTGATGGATTTATTGGCAGTATGACTGTATACATGGATGGGGTGGACAGCTGTGTACTGTCGATTGGTGGCCCAATGACAAACCCTAGCAAACACGCCTGTGCCTCAACACACCTATCTTCATTATCACTATGTGGCTCAGTGACATCAGTTTCCCTGCTACAGTGAACCAGCCCTAACACAGCACCTGTGGGAGGGAGACAGGAAACACACTTTACGACCTGTACATGATGTCGGCACACATGCACACATGCAAACATGCACACATGCACGCATGAACACATGAACACATGCACACATGAACACATGCACACATGCACACATGAACACATGAGCACATGAACACATGCACACATGCACACATGAACACATGAACACATGCATACATGAACACATGCACACATGCACACATGCACACATGCACACATGAACACATGAACACATGAACACATGAACACATGCACAAATGCACACAAATACACTCCTCACTACAGCAGATACCCACACACACCACCAGCAATCCAAAACATTCTTAATAGTGGTTGAAGGTGGGTTACAGTATCACAAGGCAAACAGTCATATCACATGTGTCAGCATGCAGAAGATTTGTTGCTCAAGACCATGCAGTGTGAGTGTAGACCACCCTTGTTAATAACATTATACATGGCTTTCATGCATGTGTGTTGTTGTTCAGTTATTGGCCTCACCCTGGAATGCAATGTGTACATGGACACAACATTGCTGTGCAAGTATTAAAAGGTCTGCAATGTCCTGTGCACCATCACTCACAGGTATATATACCATGGCTAGATGTGTATCTGTGTGTCACATAGATATCCATTTCTGATTACAGTGTCTGTGTCTGTAGCAGATAATTGTGGACACAGGTTTAGCACATGCATGCTATGTATACACACAGGATGAGTGGTGCATGTATACGTGATGGAATACCATTGCTCAACATGGCCATTGTGCAGTGGTTATGGTGAGTGTAGGACATATTGTGGACATGCCAGTGCCAGCCATGGCATGGCATGCTACAACATGACTGCAACATTAAACATCACACATACCCAATGTGTGTCATGTGACATATACACTCAATAGCATTGCAAGACATATATGTGTCCCTTTGTGCAAATGGTGATTGCTATGCATACTGTGTATAGGTTCATATGTTTGCACACACACACATTGAGGTGCATAGCAATGACTACTATGTGTAGTACTGTGGTCACTGTAACTGGATGGGGTGTAGTACCATGAGCCATCATCATCATGCATCATGTGGTCACTCAAGGCTACTAATGTGTGCCAGACAGCCACCTAGCATGCTGTACCTGAACTGCAGTACTGTGGCTACAGTCACAGTTACACAGCCACTTGTTACAATGGTTTGTAAGGTGCCCAACAGGAAGCATTACCTAACATGAATGTGCTATGTGTTGAAGAGTGTCGCACAGCCCTATGATAGGCCTCTACCCCTCAGGTATATTATGTGTGCTGTGTGGATAACATGTGGGATACTGAAGTGTGACCTTACAGCGGGTGTCTGGATACGCCATGTGTAGCATTTTAAGGTGCACTGCGTATGACAAAGTTGTGTATGTTGTGTACATGTGTATCAACTATGCCTACACTGCATACAGATTATATTCCAAATATCAGTATTGCACAACACTATGCAGCACAATTGCTAAACACACAGTACACATCTCACATATGCATAATCTGTCAATACAGGTAACAGTAGTCTACAGATAGGTCATGTTACCTGCACGCTCCATGTCAACATGCTGGGTGGCTCTGGCCTCCATGATGACACCTGTATATTGCTGTTCCTGTTGTTGGCCAGGAGCCACTACGCTTATGAGCAGCTCCTCCACTCTGGTGAGGGGGAGGGGTGAATGGCTACCCCACCACCTGTGGCAAGCTGTTGTCAATGGATATCAGATGGACAACGCCGGACATGTATAACTAAATCGCTGCAGTGATGGCGTACCTGCTCATATGTCCAGTTATGCATGCCTATGTCATTTACCTGACGAACAAGATCTTGCCACAGTGCAGTCCACTCATGCTGGTCCTGGCTGGTTCTAGAGAACAGCAGGGTGTAGTGCTGCACCAGGCTGCTGTGTATTTCCTCTTCCTCTACAGCTGTATAACACGGGTTGCGTTGGTGGGCCATGCCCCTGGAAGTCAATTAAACAAGATGTGTGAGAAAGTCATGTGGCACACTTAACATTCTAAAGTACAGATATCAATTAACTGCCTTATATAGCATCTGATTGGCTGTCAGAGGATACACATGTTCAATACCACTTATTTGTGCTCAGGCCACAACTGGCTGACAGTGCCTGGCATGCTCTATATATCAAACCATGTTCTGCATAGCAGCAAAGAGAAGCCAGTATGTAAGATTATACACCAGTACATGGCACACTGTATGTGACACTATGCACCACCTAGCCACAGGAGGCATATATCAAGCTAATGCATAAAGAAATATGTCATCCATTGCAATGAATATAAAGTACAGTTACAGTATTACCAGTATACCACCCTAGTCGTTGATGCCAAACCCCTGCCTAATATATGTGCACAGTTGTTAATATAGGTGGCATACTGCTGTACTAGACTATACATGTTGCTAGATACACATGTATACCCTGTAACACACATATGATTGAGGGCATGGCACAGGCATAATTACACACACATTAGACATAAATACAACACACAAATGTATGCTAACCCAGATGAGCTTTACCTGTGTACCATACAGTACTGTGTGTCACTACTTACAAAACCTTATGTCTAAAGTATGTAATATGTGAGGACTACAGGGAACACACATAACAGTGTTTCCAAGCAATGTGAACATACACCATACTGTACTGTTTAGGCCTACAGCTTCAGGTAGTACTACAGTTCATATGGGAGTTGGATTCACTAGCAGTACCACTCACTAAGCATACATGTATTGCTTTAGCCTACAATGGGACACCACAGTCGACAACAAGGGACTATGTCACACCGTATGCCATACTACTTATTCTGCCTAGCAATAGCATATACATCTTTTGCTGTGATCACAGCTAGGGCACAAACTACCATGACAGAAATAATTTCACACTAAGCTATCTCACCTTTTCAGACCTTGCACACATTCACCAACACATTCACCATCACACTCAGTCAACCTAACATAGCAATCATTGCACTAAGTACATGTGTGTGTGCATTGTGTCATAAGTAAGTAATACGCTATTGGCCCTAGGGCCTACAGCAGCCTAGCCATACGTCACCCTGGCCTTTGACACACATGTAATTTAATTTCACTTGCCCCTGTCAACCAGAACCACAGAGGTGATTCCCAGGGTGTATTTCCCAACCAATCATCAGGAGTATTTATGACAACTGCTAATGAGGAGCTTTGTTTGCTATTGATAGGTGGTTTGTTCCAGAGTATGACATGACTCTGAGATAGGAAGCTATCCTTCCAGCATGTGCTGTTTAGTGATCTGACAAGGTTTAGGGCCCTAGAGCATGTATCTGGGAGGGATTGTAATATGTTTACGTGGAGGATGTCCAACAGCTATGGGTGTGACATAGCTCTGTATGTTAGGCAGAGGTCACCTCTGGGTAGGTGGTATGCAACACAGTCTAGCTGTGGTTTTGTGAGTCGGTATGCATAGGGCATCTGCTTGAGGCCGGTATTACTCTTTGTGAGGTATGCCTGTAGCCTTTCCAGATGCTGTAGTTGTCATGTGAGGTACATACCACATGGGGCATTGTACTCTGTAATGAGTTTTATGGGTGATGAGTAGAGGGGAACACTGACCTATATTTCCCTAGATGACACACCTTTTGTGATGACATGTACCACGTAGATAGAGTACATGACTAGTGTGGCACTGCGATTATCAAAAGGGAGGCTACTGTCCACCTGTGTCCCATGTTCTCTTATCACACCTTCGGTGTTAGGTAGACTAGCACCTATGTGGTAGTTAATGGGTATAGTGTTTTGGCAAGAAGGGATGGCACTGCAGTGTCAACACTGAGCTTCAGTCCATGCCTTGGTCACCAGGCATCTGTCACAGTAAGTATGACCTCGTGTCTCTCTCTCTCTCTCTCTCTATATATATATATATATATATATATATATATATATGTATATATATATATATATATATATATATATATATATATATATATATATATATACGCGCATACATACACACATACATATAAACATCCATTTCTTTACATATAGATGTACATATAGGGACATATACAGGCCACTTTTCATGGTGGGAATATCAATTATGCGACAGTTGTGAGATATACAGTTATGTAATAATATTGCACAGTGTTGTGCAGACTGCATTGAATGTGTCCTTAGCCCATGTAGCTTTAGCAGTCCTCACTGGCTGCAGCACTGCAAAACTGACAAATCATACCCACAGCATTTAACCACATGTCATATACCAGTACTGCATGCTGTTTTCTTTGCCACACACTACAACCTATATAGAAATATGCACATAACAACCTTCAACAACACACACACATATATATATATATATATATATATATATATATATATATATATATATATATATATACATATATATATATATATATATATATATATATATATATATATATCTATATATATATATATATATATATATATATATATATATATATATATATTTATACACCCTTCACAAACAGTTGCAGTATGTCCCTTGCCCTATGCACATGTACAGATACATATAGAAATGTACTGCTGCCAAATATGGATGATTCACAGTATGTAGATTACTCTTCAAAAACATCTACTACATGCCAGCAAATACATATGTGTTACATACCTTTCCTTTGTATTACTCTGTTCTGTCTGTTTTTATAGGAAATATTTTTTTTTGGGGGGGGTTCTCTGTCTGTTGATGTTGCTCTTTCTTTTTCTGTGTCTGTCTGTTTCTGTCTCTTTGTCTGTGTCTCTGTCTCTGTCTCTCTCTCGCTCTCTCTCTCTGTCACTGCAATGAGATTATTGCATGTGTGGACAGCAAGTACAGCCTGCTTTTCTAGGTATCTGCACATGTGCATGTGATGGCTTCTGCACCAATTGGTGCCCACCATTTACTAATTGCATGCAGCCTGCTGTGATGTAATTGCAGTACTCACTGTCATAGCAGCCCACTGCTATAAAATGCTAAGTTAGGTAGGTGTTGCCCTTTTAGCTTTCCAAAGTGGGGCCCATGCTTATTTGCTGTGGACACCATTGTGTCAGTCAGAAGGTTGGTATACTTCTTATATCTGAAGCTAGGGTTGTAGCCAGTGATTTGCATGTTGTACTCAAACCTGAATGTTGCTGCTTCTAGTACACCCTTGTTAGTGTAGAATTTTACTCAACCCTCCAAATGCTTACACAAGAAACATGGGAGTATGTACTTTCTTTTCTAATTAGACAATTAACTGCCATACAAAAGTAGTTATTGCAATGTATTCTTCTGGCACATGAACTGTTTGTGAACTACTATACCGTAAATATTAATTTACTCACTTCTGAACAGTTTTTGGTTTATTTGTGTTGACATTAGCACAGGCTGCTCAACACAACTGGACAAATTTCAGTACTGAGTATGCCTACCTACATCCTTGGTAGAGCCTGAACACACAGGTATATTGTTCCTTTGGGTAGTGGTGCAGAAGTACAGAGAGCATTATTTATTATTGTGTGATGTTTATCTTGCTGAACATACAGGGTTGCTGTGTACCTGTTAGTCTATCAAGGCAAGTAGTCTGTCTGTGTAGCTCCCACCTGTGGACATATCCAGATGGTAGCCAGAGTTTAGCCGATTATTCTTTGTCTGTGCACCACACCAGTCTTTTCAGCACTGGAACAATGGCATTGTCACAGTTGGTTGCTACCAGTACATGGCTACATCCTTTGATATTTCTGTGTTGTACTCCTACATAAGGGTATGCTTGTGGGACTCCTTCCAAAGCTATTTGCAGAGTGTGTAACTGTAGAAAAGCTGAAATGCCTGTGTGTTTCTGCCTCTGCCAGGCCTCTGATACACTCAGGTATATATTTGAACAGCCTCAGGGAAAGGTACTTATAAGTGAGGTACACCTGTAATATATTACAGACATTAAGTTGAGACTGTGAGAGAATCAGAGCATATGTATTAATACACCTTTTCTGATGTGCAAGCAGTGTCTACTCTTACGTATTAACATTATTCATTAAGTGTAATTCCCCACTTTTCTGCCTAACGTCAGTACTTTTCAGAGGGATTCTGAGGGACACAGCTAATATTTGTTTATGAATCAGGGACATCCCTGAAAAGCAGTCACAGTTGGGAAATATGGCCTCTGCCCTATTCAAATATGCCAGTGTTTATCCTGCTCTGATACTGTGTGGGGTTTGTAAAGTGCTACTGTAACATTATTTCCTGCTAGAATGGCTGGTTCTCTTTTTATGTCATGCAATTCCACAACAACTGCTGGTAAAGATCCACAGAACAAGATTAGTGTTATGGCATTCCTATTTTCCCTTTACATTCACTCATTGAAATGCATGATATACTTATTACAGCACCAACTTGTGGTATGTCTACTGTGGCTTAGTGGTACTTCATGCAGTGTAGTGTGTCTAGGGTTCGAGACTGACAGAGGTGTTTTATTTTGCTGCTCAGCAGAACAAGGGCCCTGCGATGCAGAGTGACTAAGGCACTTTTAAGCAGTTGTAAGTGAGTTTGCGTGAAGCTTAGCAATATTTAGCTAAGCGCACACATGCGCACACTCGCTTAAACCTGCTAACTACTCCTTAAAAGTGCTTACTCCCGCTAACCCCCACACTAATTTTTTTGAAAGAAAATAAAATGGGGAGATAGGAAAGTGGTAAAAAGGGGGCACAAAGAGGGAAAGACAGTAGGGAAACCAGCTCAGGATTTGCAGAATTGGTGTAGGGAAGGTCCATAGCTACCCATTTCTTTACCAGCAACAGCTGTGCATATGTTAGAAATTTGGAGTGAAATTTGAAACCTTCCACCCTGAGAGAGGGGTGAAGACAACAAAGTATGTTATACTGCCAATTATAATTATCAGTTTACATGTCCTGCCGAGATGTGTGCGAAATGGGCAGCTATGCATGGGGCGTGATTTTTTGCAGGAGCAAATTGCCCTTTTTTTTTTCAGGTGAGAGTGGAATGTGAGGTAGGGGAAGTAGGTATGTTGGGGGAGGTAGGTTGGGGAGGTAAACAGACAAGACAAACAAGACACATACAGGGGGGAATATGACACATTGGGTGTGTGAACACAATTAACTGGGAAGGATGTTTGGAAATTGCAAGCCCATGAGCCCACAGATGGTAACAGTGGAACTGAGATCCCCATCCATGGGCAGTCACCACTGCATCTTCATAGCCTGGAGGATGGCTATGCTGGGGGCTGTGTAGGAGGGGCAGGCTCACCCGTGCATCGTTCCACTCTTGCCTCGAGCTGGCAGAGGGGATTAGCGTCTGAATGCTGGATCTCCCTACGCACCACAGCCTGGACCCTTCGAAGGGTGACAGGTGGCCCCTCTCCACCCACAGTTGCATGGGGGATGAGCCCCATTCCCTGCAGCGCTTCCACCCGAAGGTGGCACAGGAACAATGGAGGACGGGAGCCCGGGCTGGGCACTGGACCTGCTGGTGCCAGGTGCAATCGCCAGCTGAGGAGGGACAGGTGGGTCTGCTGGGACTAGCCTTCCCATACGTTCTGTGTTTAGGTGTATTTAATTACAACATAGACAACAGCATTCCAAATTAATTGTAACAGCATGCAGTAATATTGCCATTAACCCAACACACCAGGGTTCCAATAGTTGAACAGCAAGCATAACACATGCATATATTGAATGACAGTGGACATTCCAACAGCATGCAGGAATGATTGGTGGCAACAAGCCACCAAGATTGTGGTGTTTGAACAGGGCACATGCATCAAAGTAAATGCAGATATTTATAGAACAATAGGACATATGTCCCAACAAATGTTTTGAGATTAGCATACCCATTGAGGTGTGGAATTGCATTGTTTATGCACATACAATAGAGTATAAAAAGATACCTCCATTAACATCTGATAAGTACTTATAGTTTACACTACATTCCTATTGACTGCAGGTGTATATCCCCTACATGTATTATTACACTAGGCAACGTGCATTAGGTTGTGTAATGGGTTTGGCTAGTTCATTATATACCTAACCAATATCTGACATACTAACTGTCCAGGATGCAAATGTTACTGCTACGTATTTATATATTTTATTTATATTTATATATCTACATACCTGGATGATTTCACGTACAACAGTACTATTTATATAATGCAAGAGTGCAACAACATTTCAAAGTAAGTGACACAGACACACTCCAAGTATTATACCTTTATTAATTACATTACACACTTTTCTAGAGGCTCTCTCATTTATTTGATATTACAGTGCATGCAGAACACTTATTCAAGTCGTATTATACCTTTATTAATAGGTTACAACACTCTTTTTCAGGCTCGCTCACTTATTTTATATAACAGTACATGCAGAGATATTATTCAGGACTTATTTTACCTTTATTAATGGGTTACAACACTCTTTTTCTGGCTCTCTCACTTATTTTATATAACAGTACATGCAGAGAAATTATTCAGAGCATTTTATGGCTTTATTATTGGGCTACAACACTTTTTTTCAGGCTCTCTCACTTATTTTATATAACAATACATGCAGAATAATTACTAACCTGCCTGGTGGCACAGCCTTAGCAGCCTATCTGCATAGGCTTGCTGATTCGCAGCATGGACACCTGCAGCTGTGATGTAAATGAAGGGATATTGAGACATACCTATCCATTGTATAGTCTACAATAGCATTTCTTACATACTTCATTCCATGGCTACCTACTCAGTAGTGGGGCATCTTGCATGTCATGGGCCTCCTGTATCCATCAGTTCAGTAGGTCCTGCTTCCATCTTTTCAGGTCTGCATGGTGGTGACAGACCTGCTCACCAGTCCAATGGAAGCCTGTGGCACTGGTGAGATCATGAGCTAACTGGTTCCAAGCCTCTGCTTTGTACTCCATCCCTTGAAACTGGCCCTGCAGGAGTCTTGACTCATGATGGTGGACAAGGAGCCAAACCATGTATTTTGACTCCTTGATGCCCCAGCGTTGCCGAAAAGCAGTACCCTCTCCAGCACCAGCCATTCTGACTGCAGATGGGAGCTACAATCAGTTATGTCAAGTATTCCCGCCTATGGAGTTTAAATATGCCTCATTTCCCACACTTATTTGTGATTGGCCATTTTTGAAAATTCTCGGCTAACAGCAAACCTGCTTAGCAATGGTTAAACTTCCATTTATAAGTATATGTATGTTAACAGTGCATGTTGATGCTAAGCTGTCATGGCTTAGTGGTTCAGTACTTTGATTATGGTGCACAGTGTCCCGGGTTCGAGCCTTGTTATGGCTTTTTATTTTACTACTGTCCAGACAGGCTAGGGGGTGTGGCTGTGTTTAGGCGACTTTGCTCAGCTTTGCTCTATGTTGCTCTAAGTTGCTGCACGTTGCCCGACGGTGCACTGGTTAGCTCGGTGCACAGCTCCGCTCAAACCTATTGCGCTAGGTAAAGTGTTGCTTACCTGTGGGCAACTATATTGTGCTAGGTAAAGTGCTGCTTAGCTATGGGCAACTATATTGCGCTGGGTACAATGCTGCTTAGCTATGGGCAATTATATGTCAATATCCTTAATGCTGCTCATCTTCTTATATTTATATATATACATTTTGTTCACTAATACATAGGCCATTTCAATGCTTTTTTCAAAAATTGCATTCATGTATGTCAGGAATTATTTTATATGTTAATTTAAAACATAAAATAGAAAGGGGAGTGGTGGGACTAGAACCGGGAACGCCTCCGCTTTGTGCGAAGGCTCTATCACTACGCTATTGCTATTTGGCTTGATTTGCATAAACACGTGCAAATACGGGGTTGTGTCTTGGAAAAATTGCAAGTTGCCATAGGTGAATGTGTGCCTTTAAAAAACAATCTCTTAAAAAAAGAAACCCTGCTGATTTTAAAGTATGGTACTTTGGAGCCTCAGGGACTCAACAAAGAATGTAATTGGAAGTATGTGATTTGAATTGCTTTTTATTCTTGGAAGGCTGAGTAAGCTGAAGTGCTAAGGGTTTCATTAAATTCACTTACTTCTTGGATCGGTGGTCTTGGTGGTATTTTATTAAAGCTAAAAAAAAGTATGTTAACCAGGGAAGCGCACTGATTCACTTATATCTGTCAACAAACATCAAATAATACACCAGGAGTTCACATTATTTTTTGTTTTTTTAAGTTGTATTTGCTTTTTTTGTTAGTTTGACTGATACGTACTCTGATCTCTTTGCAACTCATCTATCATAACTACCTCAATCTGTATTTATATTTTAAAAAACTGAGCTCATCCAGGTACAAATCTTAAATAATTCTGTGGCCTGGTTACATGCAGGTACTTCTAATTATATTCATATAATCCAGTTTTCAGTATCTACAGTAATTATGCCATCATTCTATCTCCTGAGTCATGCCATAGGCAATTTGTGATGTTATCACAGCCCAGTGATTTCATGTGACAGGCCTGAATGAAGGTAAGATGGTACATACTGCATATTGTGATCTGGCCTAGGGCTTTGACACAATTTCCCAGACAGGTATCATTAAGAAACCCTCCTAGCTGTAGATTAATCCCTATGTAACTAGATGGGTAACCAGATGGCTCACCGACAGTACACATACTGTGAACGTTGGTGAAACAACCTGTACCAGTAGAGCTGTCACCTATGTCCCTGTGGATAAGGTCCATGCTGATTCCTTCCTTACCCTAGCAGATGAGGCTTGTTAGGCTTATAGGTCAAGAGCTGTAGTTCTACATGTTACCAGATTGATGTGCATTGCATATCACACAGCATTTGATATCATTTTTTGTAGTGTAGGTGATATATGTGTGGAAAAGGCATTGAGACACCAGGGTTATAGTGCTTGGTTGTTGATAACAGATTGCTGTATTGTAAATATGTGACATATTGTTAGATATGTTTTCCAGTTTGTAACAATTCCACATGTAGTGTCATGTCATAGACAGGAAATGTACAGTAAGCAGCAGTATTACATAATAATATTTATTTTCCATAGCATGGAGAGCAGCAGGTTTGTGAGATGGTTGGCAAAGTGTATACTCATACAAGATACAGATGTTTGTGCATAGCTAAGCAGTGCCCAAACATGAGCCACAGGGCTAAAGTTTGACAGTTGGTATTGAGTCTATGCAACACATCTGCTGCTTACCAGCTCTGTGGCAGCGCAGCACAAATTAATGCATTGATACATTCCTTTTTGAGCCCAGATTGTACTGGGTTTAAATCCAGTGCTATGGAATGCTTTTAAATACGTTTATTTAAACATCGATAATGCAATAACATGAATTCTTTACAGCACATGTGAAGTTGTGTGCTGACATAGCACAACAGGATTAAGCAGCACTGCACCAAGGTAACCACATCATTTTGCTATCTTTCACTGTTGCTGAGAGTTGTTGCATGATGTGCACCTCCGCTCAAACATGGACCCCAAAAAGTGAAGGGATCCATTGGTTTTGTGTGTGTAATACTCTGAGCATTTTCAGAATCTTAACAATTTTCTATTACTATTCCCCAAATGTTGATTAACAGCTTAAAATCATTTTTTAAATACATTACTCTTTAACTCTGACTGTAAAATGATTGTCATATTGTATACTATTTTATTTTTTACTTTGCAGACAGTAGTGTTTTTTCCTCCTACTCTCAGCAGCAACTGCATTGGTAAATATGAGACAAACATTAAGCATGATAACACAATATTTTAAGGGTTCCAATGATCTGTACTGAAGTTCCTTAAGAATATATCATTGAGAGGTCATGCAAATACAGTGAAGCAGTTATAAACATGCCAGTTCACACCACGTGACTTGACAAGCTTTGTGCCATCCGTCTGTATATATCTATCTTCGTGATACATTTTACTTTTGGGGATTTTAATTTGGATAAGAAAATGAATCCCAGATGCCAAAGCAGCAAAAAATACTTAGAAAGTCATGCAACGTTTCTAACTCAAAGACATGAACCAACTAAAAATGGAAACAAGACTCATTCCAAGTCTATGACAGTGGATGTATTCAAAACACAAAGAGTTTGCAAAAATCAAGACCATCAGATCATTCAGGCATTAAAAAAAAGTTGTGCAATGTAGCATATTCATTGTCTGAGCAACAACAAACTTACCTAACCGCTTGCTCTTAACTAAGTAGCCCAGGGCATTATCATTCACCATGTGCAACAGTTTCACTCCACTCCAGCCTAAATTGTCAGTCAAAGATTTCACACAGTGTTCTCAACATCAACAATCTAACATAACTGATGGTTTATTTAGTGGATCTTCATAGGAATCTGTGAAGTCAGGAGTGAATGTTGATAAGGAAGTTTAGATTCCTTTTGTTTTTCACTGCCTGTTGCACTGAAATGATGGGGCTGTTTACTTTAAATTTATTTTATACACTAAAGACAGTGTACACTGTGCAGCAAAGTCTGGAATCTATTCATCTATCAGTTTTCAGGTTAATAAATGTGTATTTAGCATGGGGTACCAGCTCAGATAAGAGAGTTTGATGTAATCCTTTCAGTATTTTGGAGAAAATGCAGAGATAGGCAGCATGGAACTTGCTCCAAAAATGAAAATGTGGTCCTGTAGACTACATACGCTGGAATTGTCATAGTCACAGTGACACAGACTGAGATCTAACTGGGCTTATAACATTCTTGTGAAATAGTGGAGTGATGACCATTACTGTGGGCAGAATGAGAGAGCATATTGCATTTTCCCAGCCTTATCAGTTAAACTGGACTAAAGTACAGATATAGAATAATAGAAAATACCCCTTCCAGAAAAGGAAAAAGGGGTCCTTTTGTTTCTTGATCTTCACTGCTTATTTCAAAGTGTTTTGTCTTATTCAGGTGTAGCTTGTTTTTCAAAAGATGCTAATGTTCTGGACTTTACTAACTGCTCTAAAATACTTGAAAGACTATTATCAGCAACACACACCTACACCCTCTCTCTCTCAGACACACACACGCACTTTCTCTCTAGTTTAAATTACTTACACACATACACACACACACACACACACACACACACACACACACACACACACACACACACACACACACACACACACACACACACACACACTTACCCTGAGTAGTGCTCTTCCTCTCAGGCTGCTGTTTCCCATGCTGCTGCCATCCTCGCGGCCCTCTGTTCCTGTTCCCCATGCTGCTTCCATCCACTGTATCCACCATTTGCTTCAGCTTCCCGGCCCTCTGTTCCTCGCTGTATCCATGTCCCCATTTGCTTCAGCTTCCTGGCCCGATGCTATCCACGTCCCCATTTGCTTCAGCTTCCTGGCCTGATGCTGCTGCTATCCACGTTGCTTGTTGTTATCCAACTGCCAGGCGGAAATGATGATGCGAGGTCCTTGAGCTCAATTCCGACTGGCTGGTAGCCTGATGGCGCTGACATCATTGCGCACGTGATGATGTCAGCTCCGACAGTGTAAAAATTTTAAAAAAGAAAAGAAAAAATCGGAAATGAAGGGGTGCGCCTCGGGAATCGTGGCACCCCTTCATTTGGATCCTAAAACGCGGTAAAAAACGAGTAATTTGGAATGGTTGGGAGGTCTGCTATGGGGATAATATGTTCCTTAAAGGTGGATAACTATGCTTAGTTTGGCTTATAGCTTTACAGCATAGGTTTGACAACAGGCATCTGTCTGTATGATACCCTTGTGGAGGATGTGTGTGTCATCTGGAGAATGCATTATAGGCCACAGTATGCATTACCAGATGTGGACGGACATATCCCTACTGTGAGTGCTTGTACCTAAGAGAGCTATATACCAAACAGGAGTGGTCTCAGTAATGGGTGCAGGTGAATACCAGTGGTTACTGGCATTGTACAGTACCTGAAGGATCCAAATGTTGCTGTGTGTCCTACATCTGTGTGTCTGTTGTCAAGACATCATCTAATGATTGGTTATGGTCTGGCTGTTGAAGTGATGTATACTACCAGAATGCAAAACAATGACAGATAGTAACAGTATCACCCACAGCACAGTGTCAAACCATGTTATACACACATGTGTAGTCAGGTTCTGGAATGTGTGTAGTACAATGCATACTGGCCACCAATAGAAACTATGGAGTGTTACTATGAAATACAGAGCATGTCACCCTGGCCATGTGTCCACTATGCACGTACATGCAGACAGTGCACCTCCACCATGTTCACAACTGTACACCTACAAATCTGTGCTACACACATCCAACACATACTGTCCACTCTCTAACACATGCTACCAATACTGCACACATCAGCCAAGTGGCACGTGGCTGGACAATACACAATTGGAACCAACACTGGTGTAAACAACACTACAATGCCAATCATAGCTTTAATGCATCATGCCTGCTCAGCTACACCTTCAAGCATATCATTACACTCTACAGCTGACAACATGCTAACATTGCTATACAGCTATATAGACACCCTGTGCATCAGCACCATGGTAGCCTGTTCCTGCATCAATGTTAAAGATGACAGGAGGTGGCACAGGTTTCATCATATGCACATGGTGTGTTGCTGGTTTGCCAGAGGCCTACAGTGAGCCATCCAATTGGCATGTGTGTGTGTGTGTGTGTGTGTGTGTGTGTGTGTGTGTGTGTGTGTGTGTGTGTGTGTGTGTGTGTGGGGCAAGAATACTAGAATGGGCCAATGTTGTTGTAATGTGTGTGTGTATATGTTAGCCCTAGGTTTCTGGAGTATGTGTGTGTCTGTCTGCATGCACACAGTTCCACCATGTGGCTGCCATATATGGGTATTTGTGGGACAGCCACAGACTGTACCTGTGAGGCTTTACAGATCACCATCTCTGGCCATGGATACGGTACCTGTGCCTGGCAGGGTTGCTACTGACACTATCAGGTACTAAGCCAGACTGGGTACTATCCCCAGAGATGGATGGATGTACACTGGACACAGGTGCCTGCTGGGACTGTCCAGAGCCATGAGCACGTTGTCTTCTAGGACATTCTATGTACAGCCCACCCCCAACATTGCTGGGGCTGGTACTGGTACTATGGGAGTGGCTGTGGCTTGTGGGACGTCTACTGCGACTGCCAGCTGCTGATGTTGCTGGCATACATCCACGTCGTCATCTCAACCATCCTGCACTGTCCTGACACATGGACATGACATTGTGGAGGATATCTAATGTCTCTCCCCAACATCTATCAGTGACCTCGGTGTAATGACAAATGGCACCTGCTAGGTCACGGATACTGTCAATGATGGCGGTGTTATGTGCCCTCTGTGTCCTTAGTCCCTGTCTGGTGTACCATTCCATACGTGCCTGTGCCTCCATGACAGCCTGGAACATGCATGACGTTGTCAGACCTGTGGCACGTCTGCCAGTGGCATGATGAGCAGCAGTGCTCCTACGAGAACCCCTGGACATCTGCCTATGTGGTACCCTTCTAGACATCTGTGTATGGCTTCTGTGTTGGGATGCATGTGCCATGGATACCACACTGTCCTGGCCAATGCCAACTGTATGCTGTCCCTCAGCTATGGGCATTGGTGATGGATTTTTTGGCAGTATGACTGTATGCATGGATGGGGTGGACAGCTGTGTACTTTCGATTGGTGGCCCAATGACAAACCCTGGTAAACACGTCTGTGCCTCAACACACCTATCTTCATTATCACTATGTGGCTCAGTGACATCAGTTTCCCTGCTGCAGTGAACCAGCCCTAGCACAGCACCTGTGGGAGGGAGACAAGAAACACACTTTACGACCTGTACATGATGTCGGCACACATGCATACATGCAAACATGCACACATGCACACATGCACACATGAACACATGAACACATGCACACATGAACACATGCACACATGCACACATGAACACATGAGCACATGAACACATGCATACATGCACACATGAACACATGAACACATGAACACATGAACACATGCACACATGAACACATGCACTAATGCACACAAATACACTCCTCACTACAGCAGATACCCACACACACCACCAGCAATCCAAAACATACTTAATAGTGGTTGAAGGTGGGTTACAGTATCACAAGGCAAACAGTCATATCACGTGTCAGCATGCAGAAGATTTGTTGCTCAAGACCAGTAGACAGCCCTTGTTAATAACAGTATACATGGCTTTGATGCATGTGTGTTGTTGTTCAGTTATTGGCCTCACCCTGGAATGCAATGTGTACATGGACACAACATTGCTGTGCAAGTATTAAATGGTCTGCAATGTCCTGTGCACCATCACTCACAGGTATATATATCATGGCTGGATGTGTATCTGAGTGTCACATAGATATCCATTTCTGATTACAGTGTCTGTGACTGTAGCAGATAATTGTGGACACAGGTTTAGCACATGCATGCTATGTATACACACAGGATGAGTGGTGCATGTATACGTGATGGAATACCATTGTTCAACATGGCCATTGTGCAGTGGTTATGGTGAGTGTAGGACATATTGTGGACATGCCAGTGCCAGCCATGACATGGCATGCTACAACATGACTGCAACATTAAACATCACACATACCCAATGTGTGTCATGTGACCTACACACTCAATAGCATTGCAAGACATATATGTGTCCCTTTGTGCAAATAGTGATTGCTATGCATACTGTGTATAGGTTCATATGTTTGCACACACACAACATTGAGGTGCATAGCAATGACTACTATGTGTAGTACTGTGGTCACTGTAACTGGATGGGGTGTAGTACCATGAGCCATCATCATCATGCATCATGTGGTTACTCAAGGCTACTAATGTGTGCCAGACCGCCACCTAGCATGCTGTACCCGAACTGCAGTACTGTGGCTACAGTCACAGTTACACAGCTACTTGTTACATGGGTTTGTAAGGTGCCCAATAGGAAGCATTACCTAACATGAATGTGTTATGAGTTGAAGAGTGTCGCACAGCCCCATGATAGGCCTCTACCCCTCAGGTATATTATGTGTGCTGTGTGGACAACATGTGGGATACTGAAGTGTGACCTTACAGCAGGTGTCTGGATACGCCATGTGTAGCATGTTAAGGTGTACTGCGTATGACAAAGTTTGTTGTGTATGTTGTGTACATGTGTATCAATTATGCCTCTCCAATGTCAAGTACGGTCTTGCCACAATTGTGTGTGATGCTCTGTGTATTGCATGTGATTGAGGCAGCTACTGTCATTACTGAGATGTGCATAGTCTCACAGCAAACATACACAGCATGCATTATGCGTAGGTGTGTTACATATACATGGCCTACACCACACCTATGACATGCACATTTCATTAGCAATATTAAATTTATAACACACTCACCAGCATCGACCGGCTGTCTTGCTGTCACACCAGAGGGATCTACAAGAATATGAGACAGTTTGTCAGTGGCCACAACTGTGGCATTGCTACTGTGAGTTTGCTAAACTACAGTGGTACAACAGTCGACAGTCACAGGCATACAGATTATATTCCAAATATCAGTATTGCACAACACTATGCAGCACAATTGCTAAACACACAGTACACATCTCACATATGCATAATCTGTCAATACAAGTAACAGCAGTCTACAGATAGGTCATGTTACCTGCACGCTCCATGTCAACATGCTGGGTGGCTCCGGCCTCCATGATGACACCTGTATATTGCTGTTCCTGTTGTTGGCCAGGAGCCACTACGCTTATGAGCAGCTTTTCCACTCTGGTGAGGGGGGGTGAATGGCTACCCCACCACCTGTGGCAAGCTGTTGTCAATGGATATCAGATGCACACCGCCGGACATGTATAACTAAATCACTGCAGTGATGGCGTACCTGCTCATATGTTCAGTTATGCATGCCTATGTCATTTACCTGACGAACAAGATCTTGCCACAGTGCAGTCCACTCATGCTGGTCCTGGCTGGTTCTAGAGAACAGCAGGGTGTAGTGCTGCACCAGGCTGCTGTGTATTTCCTCTTCCTCTGCAGCTGTATAACACGGGTTGCATTGGTGGGCCATGCCCCTGGAAGTCAATTAAACAAGATGTGTGAGCAAGTCATGTGGCACACTTAACATTCTAAAGTACAGATATCAATTAATTGCCATATATAGCATCCGACTGGCTGTCAGAGGATACACATGTTCAATACCACATATTAGTGCTCAGGCCACAACTGGCTGACAGTGCCTGGCATGCTCTATATATCAAACCATGTTTTGCATAGCAGCAAAGACAAGCCAGTATGTAAGATTATACACCAGTACATGGCACACTGTATGTGACACAATGCACCACCTAGCCACAGGAGGTATATATCAAGCTAATGCATGAAGAAAGATGTCATCCATTGCAATTAATGTAAAGTACAGTTACAGTATTACCAGTATACCACCCTAGTCATTTTTGCCAAACCCCTGCCTAACATATGTGCACAGTTGTTAATATAGGTGGCATACTGCTGTACTAGACTATACATGTTGCTAGATACACATGTATACCCTGTAACACACATATGATTGAGGGCATGGTACAGGCATAATTACACACACATCAGACATAAATACAACACACAAATGTATGCTAACCCAGATGAGCTTTACCTGTGTACCATACAGTACTGTGTGTCACTACTTACAAAACCTTATGCCTGAGGTATGTAATCTGTGAGGACTACAGGGAACACACATAACAGTGTTTCCAAGCAATGTGAACATACACCATACTGTACTGTTTAGGCCTACAGCTTCAGGTAGTACTACAGTTCATATGGGATTTGGATTCACCAGCAGTACCACTAACTAAGCATACATGTATTGCTTTAGCCTACAATGGGACACCACAGTCGACAACAAGGGACTATGTCACACCATATGCCATACTACTTTTTCTGCCTAGCAAT